>NW_027643759.1:0-260000 GCF_032717465.1 Coenobita brevimanus | reverse complement strand
AAAGTGTGAGAGACAAAGGGAGACGTGGGAGGTCAAGGCCTTCTAAAATTAGAAGGCCTCTCCAATCCTCTTGTGACGTCAGCCGCGTAGGTCAGGGGCAAGGTGCGTGGTCAGGAAGCGGTCTCTTTGTTGTGTGTGTGTGTGTGTGTGTGTGTGTGTGTGTGTGTGTGTGTGTGTTGTTTAAATGATATTATATATTAATAGACTTATTGGTACTCAATAATTTTATTCACGTGAAAAATTTACAATGGTAAAAGAAGAGTTACTACAAAAGAAACGTATTTAGTGACATCTGAAATCTGGCATAATTTATTATATATATATATATATATATATATATATATATATATATATATATATATATATATATATATATATATATATATATATATATATATATAAATCATATACGTATTGGGGCTGTTATATTGGAGGTATATTGGGGCTGTTATATTGGTGGTATATTGGGGCTGTTATATTGGGGCTGTTATACTGGTGGTATATTGGGGCTGTTATATTGGTGGTATATTGGGGCTGTTATATTGGAGGTATATTGGGGCTGTTATATTGGAGGTATATTGGGGCTGTTATATTGGTGGTATATTGGGGCTGTTATATTGGAGGTATATTGGGGCTGTTATATTGGAGGTATATTGGGGCTGTTATATTGGAGGTATATTGGGGCTGTTATATTGGAGGTATATTGGGGCTGTTATATTGGTGGTATATTGGGGCTGTTATATTGGAGGTATATTGGGGCTGTTATATTGGTGGTATATTGGGGCTGTTATATTGGAGGTATATTGGGGCTGTTATATTGGAGTTATATTGGGGAGATTGGAGTTATATTATTTTATTTTATTTTATTGTTTTATTACTATTCTTTATGAAAAAATATAAACTGATTTACAAAAGTATTACTGATCGAAGGATCAACAGTAGCATTTTCTTTATAAATATTCATTATATTCTAAAATTTACATTGAAAATACAATCTCTCTCTCTCTCTCTCTCAGTCACTCGATATTCATGTCTCCCTCATCTAAACCTTCCCCCTCCCCCCATCCCGTTAATCCGATCCCTCCTCTTCCCTATGCTATACACCAAGGGCACAGCGTGGGAGCGGTGTGGTGGCGGTTGGTGGTTGGGGACCCAGGGGAGGCGGTAAGGTTTGGTGGTGACCTGCTAATCCCAACCCTTCCCCCATAATCTGGGGACTCCGGTCGCCGCAGCCTCCCTCTCCCGCACCCACACTCTGTAGCCTCACACTTGTATTTACAATGCGTTTTTCCTGGATGTATATGTAGATCACCATGTATAAGTTTTATGTGTGTACAAATGTATTACTGTTTGTGACCTCTGTTTCCTATTCCATTCACCGATCTTGTGTACGTGAATATGTATATACATATGGTATATATCAGTATGCTCAAACAAATTCCATGTAACTACATACAACAGCACTCTTTATACTCACTGTACAGTTTAATACATGTATTACTGTATATAAGATTACTAATTAGTCCACTTTAAAATTATTGACCAATCACACGTACAGTATATTGTAATCTAATATAATACATTAATAGGCTCGGGAAGATGACTACCTAAGTATCATCTTCCTTTTGAGATATTGTACAACTACTATTTTTATATGTACACTATTGTGTATCTCAGTAAATGTATCAAATTCAATTCCTCTTCCCTAGGCTACTCGGCTATCACTATGAAAACACACACACACACACACACACACACACACACACACACACACACACACACACACACACACACGACGCTTAAGTAATAAAACAATGTGAAGTCTCTATTTATCTATCAGTGCCCAGCAGGGGCGCACCAAGGAATTTTCTAAGGGGGGGTCCCAATTTGCCAGTTTCCTAAAGTTTACATATAAGCTTTATAGTTCTAAGTTGTATATATATATATATATATTTATATATTTATATTTTTATTTATATATATATATATATATATATATTTTGATAGAATGATAGATTTTTTGGTAGGTCGTCAGTTGTTTAAAAAAACGTGTTTGTGTGTGTGTGTGTGTGTGTGTGTGGGGGGGGGGGGCAAAAAGCTAGGTGAAGAGAGGGGATGGGGATGGATAGGAAGGCAGGAAGGATGATGTTTTGAGTTCAGGGGGGGTAGGTCTGCATGCTAGAGAGAGAGAGAGAGAGAGAGAGAGAGAGAGAGAGAGAGGTGAGGAGTGACCACTTGTCCCCTGGGAATGACCAGCCCCCCCCCCAGGCCTTCTAAAATTAGAAGGCCTCGTCGGTGGGGGGGACGGTAAGCCGTGACGTACTAGGTAGTGTTGGGTCAGCTATGGTCGGGAGAGGTCACGCTGTGTGTTCAGTGACAATAAGGACGGAAAAACATTGTATTATATATTGATATTTACATTATTTGTATGTTTTATTAAGGTAATAATGTCTTACAAGTGTTGTGTTCCCAGATGTAAGGGAAATTATAAAAAAGGAACAAAAGTAAGTGTATTATCCTTCCCGCAAGATAAAGAACTTGCCTCCACGTGGCTACGTGCCATTAAGCGCGACCAGTTCACTCCAAATCGCAACAGCAGGGTAAGTACAACATTATTTTCTGTTCATTATTATCAGAAAAGTGTAGAGAGTACAGTGAGAAGCTTTAAGTCATCGTAGTTGTACAGAATATAAGAAAAATGAGGCCTTAGCCATGCTAGGGTGTAGGACCAAAGCCATTACACACACGTGGCTGGAGCTGGATAAGAGAGGAATATATAACCCTTCATTTTTGCTACATATCTCCACAGCTTTCCTCTATAAAGAAACTGAATCGAATTCAAACGAAATCTGCATTACCTTGTTCACCCCGTATATAAGAGGCCCAATATAATACCTCCAGTATACCATCAATATAACACCCCAATACACAGTAAGATTCTAAGTATAACACCCCAATATACTACCAATATTACAGCCCCAATGTAACACCCCAATATACCACTAATATAACACCCCAATGTAATACCAGCAATATAGCACCCCAATGTAATACCAGCAATATAGCACCCCAATATACCACCAATATAATATCGCAGTATACCACCAATAAAACATCACAATATACCACCAATAAAACAGCCCCAATATACCACCAGTATAACAGCCCCAATATAACAGCCCCAATATACCACCAGTATAACAGCCCCAATATACCACCAGTATAACAGCCCCGATATACCACCAGTATAACAGCCCCAATATACCACCAGTATAACAGCCCCAATATACCACCAGTATAACAGCCCCAATATACCACCAGTATAACAGCCCCAATATACCACCAGTATAACAACCCCGATATACCACCAGTATAACAGCCCCAATATACCACCAGTATAACAGCCCCAATATACCACCAGTATAACAGCCCCAATATACCACCAGTATAACAACCCCAATATACCACCAATATAACAGCCCCAATATACCACCAATATAACAGCCCCAATATACCACCAGTATAACAGCCCCAATATACCACCAATATAACAGCCCCAATATACCACCAATATAACAGCCCCAATATACCACCAGTATAACAGCCCCAATATACCACCAGTATAACAGCCCCAATATACCACCAATATAACAGCCCCAATATACCACCAGTATAACAGCCCCAATATACCACCAATATAACAGCCCCAATATACCACCAGTATAACAGCCCCAATATACCACCAATATAACAGCCCCAATATACCACCAATATAACAGCCCCAATATACCACCAGTATAACAGCCCCAATATACCACCAGTATAACAGCCCCAATATACCACCAGTATAACAGCCCCAATATACCACCAGTATAACAGCCCCAATATACCACCAGTATAACAGCCCCAATATACCACCAATATAACAGCCCCAATATACCACCAGTATAACAGCCCCAATATACCACCAGTATAACAGCCCCAATATACCACCAGTATAACAGCCCCAATATACCACCAGTATAACAGCCCCAATATACCACCAATATAACAGCCCCAATATACCACCAGTATAACAGCCCCAATATACCACCAATATAACAGCCCCAATATACCACCAGTATAACAGCCCCAATATACCACCAATATAACAGCCCCAATATACCACCAGTATAACAGCCCCAATATACCACCAGTATAACAGCCCCAATATACCACCAGTATAACAGCCCCAATATACCACCAATATAACAGCCCCAATATACCACCAGTATAACAGCCCCAATATACCACCAGTATAACAGCCCCAATATACCACCAGTATAACAGCCCCAATATACCACCAGTATAACAGCCCCAATATACCACCAATATAACAGCCCCAATATACCACCAGTATAACAGCCCCAATATACCACCAGTATAACAGCCCCAATATACCACCAATATAACAGCCCCAATATACCACCAGTATAACAGCCCCAATATACCACCAGTATAACAGCCCCAATATACCACCAGTATAACAGCCCCAATATACCACCAGTATAACAGCCCCAATATACCACCAGTATAACAGCCCCAATATACCACCAGTATAACAGCCCCAATATACCACCAGTATAACAGCCCCAATATACCACCAGTATAACAGCCCCAATATACCACCAATATAACAGCCCCAATATACCACCAATATAACAGCCCCAATATACCACCAGTATAACAGCCCCAATATACCACCAGTATAACAGCCCCAATATACCACCAGTATAACAGCCCCAATATACCACCAGTATAACAGCCCCAATATACCACCAGTATAACAGCCCCAATATACCACCAGTATAACAGCCCCAATATACCACCAGTATAACAGCCCCAATATACCACCAGTATAACAGCCCCAATATACCACCAGTATAACAGCCCCAATATACTATACCCTTTCTCAGGAAATATGAAGGAGAGAATTTTACAAAGCCTTTGCCAAAATCGGATCACGAGTGACCGTGTGAAGGATTAAGAGGTCCCCTCGAGATACTGGACCTTCCTCCTTCCCTCTTCCATTTTCTTTCCTCCACACACACACACACACACACACACACACACACACACGACGCTTAAATAATAAAACAATGTGTAGCATCTATTTATCTATCAGTGTCCTGATATCGGTCCATATGAGGAAGGATGGAGGATGGGAGTGGCCCGGGTCGGAATGTGGGGAGAGTTAGGGTAAGGAAGCAATGAAATAGCCATGAAAGATGAAGAACATAAAAACATAAGAAGAGAGGATAACTGCAGTAGGCCTGTTGGCCCATGCTAGGCAGCTCCTAGAAGAGTAACTGAACTACTAGAATGAGATAAGGACAGCAAAGAAGAAGGCTCTCCCCCGCCCTCCAAACCCTCCAGCCGAAGCCGGCAGGAAAAAGTCAGAAAGAACACCACGCCGTATAGAAAAACTGGCGTGGACATTTTACAGGAAAGTGTGAAAGGAGAATAGAGACTATCACAGTGTAACCTGAAAAATTATTTTATTTTATTTTATTTTTATTATTATTCTTTACGAAAAAACATAAACTGATTTACAATACTATTGCTGATCGAAGGATCAACAGTAGCATTTCCTTGATAAATATTCATTATATTCTAAAATTTACATTGAAAATACAGTCTCTCTCTCTCTCTCTCTCTCTCTCTCAGTATTCATGTCTCCCTCATCTAAACCTTCTTCTTCACTGGTGGAATCCCTCTCCCCCCATCCCAGTAATCCGATCCCTCCTCTTCCCTAGGCTACTCGGCTATCACTACGAAAACACACACACACACACACACACACACACACACACACACACACACACACGACGCTTAAGTAATAAAATAATGTGAAGCCTCTATTTATCTATCAGTGCCCAGCAGGGGCGCACCAAGGAATTTTCTAAGGGGGGGGGGTCCCCATTTGCCAGTTTCCTGAAGTTTACATATAAGTTTTATACTTCTAAGTTGTGTATGTGGACAAAAAGCTAGGTGAAGAGAGGGGATGGGGATGGATAGGAAGGCAGGAAGGATGATGTTTTGAGTTCAGGGTGGGTGGGTCTGCATGCTAGAGAGAGAGAGAGGTGAGGAGTGACCACTTGTCCCCTGGGAATGACCAGGCCCCGCCCCTCTCTCTCTCTCTCTCTCTCTCTGTCAAGGTTCTGTAGTAGTGAATAATAATGTCAATGCAAAGTATAACTTAACTGTGATATAAGTATTATAAAATAAATAAAACATTGGAATATATTTATTGAGAACAACTACAAGAAGTCCCCTCGAGACGTCAGCATGTGGAATTGTCATTAATTCCCTGTGGGCCAATTAACGTTCACCTTCATACATGTCTACACTCTTCTGCCACAATATTCGCCATAGATTCCACAATATTTCACCTCATCTTTACTTTCCAATAGAAAGCATACCATTAGTCATAATAATGATTGCACACACACACACACACACACACACACACACACACACACACACGAGAGAGAGAGAGAGAGAGAGAGAGAGAGAGAGGGTAGATGGGGGAGGGAGGAGGGAGACAAGAAAGGACGGAAGCAGAGGTTTAGAGAGAGAGTCAGTCAGGAGGTGCTGTGACCTGAGATGCCAACTTACAAATTCTTGACGACAGGCGAATCAAGCTCAAAAAAAAAAATAATAATAAAATAAAATAAAAGGAATAATATGCTATTAAATCTAAATATACAACGAATAACTGGTCCAATATTTTTCGTTTATTTTTAGCGTGTGTGTGTGTGTGTGTGTGTGTGTGTGTGTGTGTGTGTGTGTGTGTGTGTGTGTGTGTGTGTGTGTGTGTGTGTGTGTGTGTGTGTGTGTGTGTGTGTGTGTGTGTGTGCGCGCGCCTCATGCCCTCAGGCTTTGTCCCTGGCCAGCCTGTATTCCCACAGGTCGTTAAATCAGATGCCTTCGGCCTTTGACAGTGACTCTGGAGTAAAATAGACGATATTCTACATTCGTTTTTCCTGAGACAGACACTATATGACATGGTATAATAGGTTGGCAGAGAAATGCGCCAAGACTGCGTTGTCTAGGAAACTATTAAAGCCACAACAGATCTATGGACATCATTAGAAACCTAGTAAAAAAAATAATAGGAGTTACTTAAGGGACTTTTCTCAAAATTTGCTGCGCCAGTTCTGATAAAAGGAAAATAAACGTACCAAACTGAGCACCAGAACCGAGTTATTTTAGTTTTTAAAACTACTGCTGATCTGTTCAGACAGCTGGAAAACTTATGAAGAAGCAATTGATACTAAAGTTAAATAGACTTAGCTTTTAACATTAAGCGAGATGGATGGATGGATGGATGGATGGGTGGATGTGGAATCGTGGATGCTTGGACCGATGGTAGAGTTCCTGCTGTTTCGTCCTTCCACCTGCCGACAAAAATCATCATCAATATCATCATCATCATCATCATAATCATCATCATCGTAGCTGTCGTCCTCATTACCACCATCTTCATCATCATCATCATTATTTACACCGTCATTCTCATTATCATTACCATTCTCCTCCTCCTCCTCCTCCTGCTCATCATCATCAACATCATCATCATATTATCATCATCACCTACCTTTCTATCTATATCTGTTTATCTATAGCCAGACGCCTTAATCCCGTAAGGGGTGACCACAAGCAAATCGCCTTCATGATGTACTGTCCTCTACCATTTAGCTCAAGTATCCCAGTCATATGTTTCTACTCTTTCCCTCCATCTCATCGTCGGTCTCCCCCTCCCCCTCTACCCTTCCAACTCTACCCTTCCAAGTGCACTCTTCTGGTCATTTTCTTATTCGCCATCCTCTCCACATGGCCAAACCATCTCGAAGTGTTTCTCTTAACGCTTTCAGTCTCATCCACATCGGCATCACAACGCTCCTTCATCTGCCCATTTGTCTGTCTGTCTCTATGAAACTCCACATGCTCCTCTCAAGTAGCTCATTTCCACCGCTCTCACTCTTGACTGGCGTCCTTTCAATAAGATCCAAGCTTCACTTCCATGCTTTAAAGTGGGAATCACAGCATGCAGTGCCCCCCTTTTTTTTTTAACACTTTCATCCTCAGTTCCCTCTTCCTAATCACTACTTTTTAGAGAACAAGCAACCCTCCTTCCCTGATGTATCATTTCTGTCACTTCATCCTCTAATCATCCATCCATATTCATCATATTACATAAATACTTAAATGCACTCATATTCTTCCATTTCCTGGCTATGCAGCCTCACTGTGCATTCTGTAACCTCATACGTTGAGATGTTAAAGCATCACCACCATCAGCATCTACATCATTATCACCATCAATATCATCACCATCAGCCTGTGACACACCACTGCATGGTAAGGACCCTCTCACCTTTCTCCACTCTGATCCATTGATTGTTCCGTCCTTGCTCGGTAGATCTGCATCATATCATCTCTCTATCTTGTTCTCTGTGCACCTCTTTTTCTCACTCCATCTCTGGCTTGCCATTCAGTTACGCTCGCTCTCCTTCTGTTATCTCTTCTGTGAAAGACGTGACCTGAGGTGTGTGTGTGGAGTTACCTGGAAACAAGCTCAGAATTACTAGATGCGGGAGCTTCAAGGTTAATCCCCATGGTGTGGTGTGGTGTGGAAGGGTGGTTGGTGTGGTAAAGTTTGGGGTGGTGTGGTGTGGTGTGGGGTGGGGTGGGGTGGGGTGATGTGGTGTTGGGTGGTGTGGTGTGGGGTTTTGTGGTGTGGTATGGTGTGGTATGGTATGGTATGGCGTGTTGTGGTGCTGTGCGGCTTCACTGTCCCTAAAATCTAGAGGAATGTAGAACCTCGTTCGAAAATCATTAGTGAGAAGCAGATGGACATGGCCGCTCTTTGATGTGCCCTGATAAAACGTAAACAAAACGTGTGTTGCATCCTCACAACTAAACCAATATAAATAAGGATAATTATTCCATTTAAATCATTCACAGTCCAGAGAAAGACCAAAACTGAGCTAATATTTCGGACACACATCCATCCCCTTCCTTGCGATAAATAAAGAGACAGTGAACAATGATTTTTGAAACCCATTGAGTGACCTTGGGAATCCACTATGTTTTTTCAGAATATAGTGTAAATGTTTAGTATTTGTATGGCCAAGAAGAGCAATATCCCTGACCTCATTTGCACTCTTATGATATAAATAGTTCGAGTGTGAGGGAAATGCTGTACACACGCACGCACGCACGCAAATACACACAAGCATGCGCGGACACACACACACACACACACACACACACACACACACACACACACACACACACACACACACACACACACACACACACACACACACACTCTCTCTCTCTCTCTCTCTCTCTCCTACACACAGTCACCAACTACATTTGAAGAGAAACGAAAAACAAGAGGTGACTCAGCCATAGACATGAAGATCGTCGCCGTCACCGTCATCATCGTCATCACCATCATCATCGTTGTCGTAGTCGTCATCATCATCATCATCGTCATCACCATCGTCATCATCATCATCATCATCGTCAGGAGCAACAGCGTCAAGCACAGCAATCATCACAACCCTGTTAAAGAGTTACTACATAAGTTCCATCACCGTCATCATCATCATCATCATTACAATCACCATAATCTCGGTCCAGTTAGTTGGTTCAGGAGTTTCAACATCACTATCATCAGCAGCATCACTATCATCATTATCAATATTATCTCCGACAACCCTATTATCATCATCATCAGCCTGTGACACACCGCTGCAGGATAAGGACCCCTGTTCAGTCTAACTTGGCGTAAAATTGCAATCTCTTTCTTAAATTTTGTTGTGATAAGGGGTTAACACTAGATTGATGCTAGTCACGAAGAAGGGACGTGGAAATGATGCAGAGCTGTATATTTGTCCAAATTTACCACTGCACTACGGGAAATCAGCTGCAAAAAAACGACGATCTCGGCCTAGGCAAATGAAGGAACAACACCATAATATACTTTGTGTGTGTGTGTGTGTGTGTGTGTGTGTGTGTGTGTGTGTGTGTGTGTGTGTGTGTGTGTGTGTGTGTGTGTGTGTGGGTGCGTGAGTTCGTGCATGCGTGCGTGTGTGTGCGTGTGCGCGTGTGTGTGTGTGTGTGTGTGTGTGTGTGTGTGTGTGTGTGTGTGTGTGTGTGTGTGTGTGTGTGTGTGTGTGTGTGTGTGTGTGTGTGTGTGTGTGTGTGTGTGTGTGTGTGTGTGTGTGCATGCGCTTCAGGACAAAATTTACATACAATAATTTTTTCCATCACATTGTCCCTCTGATATCTGAATCGCACTTATCAGTATACATTCAGGTCCCAAACTGTACTGATGGGTGGACATGGACAAGGAGGCAGGCAAGCCTAGTCCACCAGTCTGATCGGAACGAGAATCTACAGGATGACACTCACACTGCTATTTCACTGGTCTGAGACACCAAGATTGAGGCGGTACAAGGCCTCCATCTCCCTCACACCAACAGCCCCCTTGTCTCATCAGAATTACGTCTAGTAGCCTCATAGGTAATATTTCTTTGGGCCATGATACTTCCTGGCTGTCAGTGCGATATCCTTGTGTCCTAATGTAGTCACCTTAATGGCTAAAAACAGCAAATATCCAACACCTGCCTCAGGAGAATGATGCACAGCAACACACACACACCCTCGTCCTTCCACTGTCATACGGCCACTAGCAAAAGTAGCCAAGTAGCGACGCCTACCAACACGAGAAACTTGTCCAGCTACTTTTACAACCACTAGATGGTACCCGAGCCCTCTCATGGTAGGGGCAACTCTAGTATTTTATTCCAGGTACTGTTTAGCGATAGCATTCAGCTGAAAGTGAGTCATACTGCTATAAGAGTGTTAATGCTGTCTCTATTAACTCTCATGATCATACAGGTCTCTTTACCAGCCCTACCCAAAAATAAATTGTGTGTGTGTGTGTGTGTGTGTGTGTGTGTGTGTGTGTGTGTGTGTGTGTGTGTGTGTGTGTGTGTGTGTGTGTGTGTGTGTGTGTGTGTGTGTGTGTTGTGTGTGTGTGTGGTGCCTGTGTGTTACCATGGCAACCTCCCGACACCATCACAGTTACATACACACATTTCCTCACCAGCAAGTTCCATTAGAGAGTACTATGTGTGTATGTGTGTGTGTGTGTGTGTGTGTGTGTGTGTGTGTGGATGTTTTGTGTGCGGGGGGGTGGGGGGTGGGGTGTACAGATTGATGTGGTAGCAGAGTGTGTGTGTGTGTGTGTGTGTGTGTGTGTGTGTGTGTGTGTGTGTGTGTTAGTTCACTACTTGTCAACGAACCTTGGTTATACATAAACATGCTACTAAAGTTAGGGCACAAATATAATGTAGTATGCTATGAAGTCAACTACACTCATAATAACGTCAGGATTCTTCTCCCCTATCGTGTCTCCGTTCTCTGCATCTGTCTGTCCTCTATCTGTCTGTCTGTCTGCCTGTCCCTTTATTACAATTCACAAACAACTCTCAACTGTCCACAACTTCCTAGAATATCATACTATCCTGCATTATACAACTTTTTTTCAGGGTAACTTGACTCAGATTTTCGTCCTTTTGCCGCTTACTTCACATGGGTCATTGGCAGAAAAGTGCAGCGCTACGGCTCCTCTTCAATGGCACTTTTTTGTGACTTACATGTTCTAGTATTAATCCACTGCTACAACTCAGTATTCAAGTTGGATAGATGGAAATTGTAGGCCAAGTCAGAGTACAGAATGAAGTCAAACGGCATGCCTTTGGTAGGTGCAGTGGGAACAAGGCGACAGATCACAGACAGGAGGACAATGGCGGGAAAATCCAGCAAAATCTAACCACCAGCTTATGAAGTGACGCCAACAAAACTCGTGCCTCATAATCAGTTCAAACGCCAGTCCACTTTATCAATAAACACCTGTGGTTCTGTATTTCAACTTCACCCTCTGAATGGTTAATAACTGCAAATTCCAACACGTACCCACAAGAAAGCGCCGACGTTCCCTCTCCCTCTCGTCGTCCGGCGGCCACTGACTGACAGAGGCAAGCAGCGAGTCCTACCAAGCTTAGAATCTTTGCTTAGCTACTCTTATAGCCAAAAGATGGTATGGTGACCCTCTCATGACAGGGATTACTCTAGTGTTCCATCCCAGCTAATCCTAGACGCTTTGATCCACCTGAGAGTAAAGCATAGGAAACAGAGAGTGATCGTACTGGCATAATTTACCATGTTATTATTGGAATATTCTCCCTTCCTTATATTGCTGAGGTCAGAAGGTTTTATTCAGCTGAGAGTGGGTTGTAGGAGCCTTGTGTGTAATAGAGGGCAGGTGTAAGGACGATAGCAATCAGAATCAGCAATAAAGTACTGTATCATTACTAAAAATTTATATGCATTAGATATCTGTTACGTATAGCACAAATTGAAGGTTCAGATAAAAGCAGAGATATAAATTTGTGCTTTCTCTCTCTCTCGTTTTATCTTTCTCTTTCCACACCCTCTCTTCGTGTCTTCCCTTTCGCTGCCTCAGGTGGGTAAGGGCTGTCTCCAGCTTATAATACTCGCTCTCTTCCTGCTCCACTTACTGCATCCACTTTAATCTATCTATCTATCTATATACCTAGGCTGCTTCCCCCAAGGAAAGGGAGGTAGCCGAGACAGGACGACACACTCCCCATTTACTCATCCATTCAAACACATTCATTCGCATCTTAGCCCCAAAGGGAGAACGGACAGATCCTCACCGCACCACACCGCACAAGGGTCAACTGCACAATGCAATCAGTGACATCCGTAGCAGGGCTCGACAGCAGAACTGGTTTACCCCTGCCACATCATAGCAGACCCATCCCCTTACCCGCACCTGACCTGACTAGCTGATCCGACCAAATGCGGGAGAATATCCCCTCAGGGCTGCGTCATCACTTATTCATTCACAGTTTCTCTCCATTTATTTCTGTCACGCACAGCCACTCTTCCTTGCTCAACAGACATCCCTTTCGCATCCAGCGGTCTCTTCACACTGTCCATCCATCCTATTCGTGGTCTTCCTCTCAGCCTTACACCTCTCACATCAGATCTAGTTATCTTTTTCACCAATCGCTCATTATCCATTCTCTCCATATGCCCAAACCATCGCAACACCCTCTGCTCAACTCTACCAGCCATCTCCCGAACAACTCCAGTTCTCCTTCGCACTTCATCATTTCGCACTCGATCCATACGCGTCACTCCACACATACTCCTCAGACACCTCATCTCCATTACATTCAAACTTTTCCTCTCTGCTACACCCATATTCCATGTTTCAGCCCCATATAACGCAGTCGGTACCACAACACCCTCATACAGCCTTCTCTGCATCAATTCTAAGCGAACGACATCTAAACACTTTTTTCATTCCTCCCAGCACCTTTCCTACTTCATTTATTCTAAACTTCACTTCTGCATCTATTCTTCCATCCACAGCAACATATGACCCTAGATATTTAAAACACTCTACCTCCTCAAGCAACTCGCCATTCAAAACTATATTCATCCCCCTACCATCTACCAACCTCGTACACTTCATCACTTTACTCTTATTCTCATTTACTTTCAATTTCCTCCTTTCACACACCCTTCCAAACTCCTCTACCAACTGTCTCAATCTCTCCTCTGAATCAGCCACCAGCGCAGTATCATCTGCATACAGCAGCTGCTTCAGATTCCACTCTCCACCATCAACATTCACTAGACTCAGACCTCCACCTAAAACTCTTGCATTCACCTCCCTTACATCACCATCCATGTAAATATTAAACAACCAAGGTGACATCACAAATCCCTGTCGCAGCCCCACTCTCACGGGAAACCAATCACTCACAGCATTTTCCACTCTTACACACGCTCTACTATTTACATGAAAACTTTTCACCCCTTTTAGTAACCTACCATCAAGTCCATACAATCTTAAAACAGTCCACAAAGCCTCCCTATCAATTCTATCATACGCTTTCTCTAAATCCATAAATGCCCAAAACACATCCTTGCCTTTCGCTAAATACTTTTCACACACTTGTCTCACAGCAAACACCTGATCCACGCATCCCCTCCCTCTCCTAAAGCCACACTGCTCATCACCAAATACTTACAAAAATTACCATGGAGATGGGAAAAAAATATATAGAAAAAATGTTATAGATTCGGGGGTTAAAATATGCATCGACTCGACTATTTTTTTTCCTTTCCATTTTTCTGTGAGAGACAAATATTGGAGTTACCCCCCCTTGGCTCTGGTATGCCTCTAACCCTTTGAATACGCCCGCTGCCCATCATTCAGTATTCATTGTGTGTGTGTGTGTGTGTGTGTGTGTGTGTGTGTGTGTGTGTGTGTGTGTGTGTGTGTGTGTGTGTGTGTGTGTGTGTCCACTGAGAGAGAGAGGGAGAGAGTGGGAGGGTGTGTGTGTGTGTGTGTGTGTGTGTGTGTGTGTGTGTGTGTGTGTGTGTGTGTGTGTGTGTGTGTGTGTGTGTGTCCAGTGAGAGAGAGAGAGAGAGAGAGAGAGAGAGAGAGAGAGAGAGAGAGAGGGAGGGAGGGGTCTCAACACTATCACCATCCTGATCTTGAATTATTCCTTCGCATATTTCCATTTGCCACCCACGCCCCCCCCACCTCTCTCTCTCTCTCTCTCTCTCTCTCTCTCAACTCGTCTACCATCAGCAGACTTCTGCCTATCATGAGAGGGTTAATGGCGAGAGTATCATATCTTTGGTTCCTATGACTCACACTCAGCTGAATAAAATCGTCTGGCATTGGCTGGATTCGAACACTAGAGTTGTCATGATCAAAAAAGGGTCAGTGAATGACGAATATAATTACAAGGATGAAAACGTTAGGTTAATACTGCCACCACCACTACCACCACCACCACTACCACCACCACCACCACTCTTATAGAGTATTCAAGAACAAATGCCAGCCTTTTATGAAAAATGAGGTAAGAACTGCTAACATTTAGAGATTATACTGTATGTGAATTTTAGAAACTGTCATACATGTTTTTTTTTTTTTTATAAGTAAGATTTTAAATGTTTAAATTAATCAAGGCTACCAACTGTTTGCGGCGCCTACCCACATGAAGGGGTGCCTCTCACGCTTTAAAGATTACCACTAAGTTGAAGGTGTGAGCTGCCACCTCCAGCGGGGTGCGGGAAAGGTAACCCCTGCCCTCAGTTGCAAGACTACGGGAGTAAGGGATTGTAGGGAAGACTGCGTGGGTGCGAAGTGCGTTGAGTGTGTGGGAACGAAGAGCACTGAGTGAGTGCGTGGGAGGTGAAGTGATGGGACAAGGATGCGACAAGTTTGCTAGCCATTGTATCCTTTGCCCTCACCTCACCAACTCCACTTCCACACCCACAACCTTTTTAATTGCCGAGAGAGAGAGAGAGAGAGAGAGGGGGGGGGTCATTTTCGCCAGCATACCCTACCTAACCTTCCCATACTATAATTATTGCTGCCAACATACCCTACCTAAACTCCCCATACCATATTGCTGTTAAGTAGTGTAGTGGTGGCGGATGCTGTAGGTGCTGCCGCTGCCACAGGTGAGTCTTGTGGTGGCAGACTGTGGCAATAGATGGCACTGGTGGTCGAGCAAAGCTGTGGCCCGATATTTACAAGGGGTCTGAGGGCTGGCACAAGCACCTCCCTCACACACTCACTCGCTGGCCAGCCTTCGCGCCGTGAACACCTCTCTCCTCCCCACTCACCCCGCCATGGCCAGGGAATCATCGCTACCTGCATCACAGGCCAGCTTGTGTCCCATAGCCTCGTACATCCGACACGTTGGGTGTTATTTCCCCACCCGAGGTAATGCAGGGGGGGATGTGTTTGTGTGTTCGTGCACTATTCAGCCGTCCAGACATCCACAAGGGCTTTGGAGTACTGAAGAAGACGAGATATCAACCAACGTCGTGCAGGCAAGCAAAGGGTGCGAGATAACAAGCGTTTCTGTGGGGAGTGTGCGGACATCACCACATGGTCACCACCCCTACCACAGCCACGGAGCAGGAAGGAGGAAGACATGGGCCCGTATTTACGAAGTGTCTTAAGCATGACAAGTGCCCGCATTTATGAAGTGTCTTAAGCATAAGTGCCCGCATTTATGAAGTGTCTTAAGCATAAGTGCCAGCATTTATGAAGTGTCTTAAGCATAAGTGCCCGCATTTATGAAGTGTCTTAAGCATAAAAGCTCAAATTTATGAAGTGTCTTAAGCATAATCTGTGTACAGGACTGCTGCCTCTCCTCTCATCTTCACCCATACAGGTATCAAACACTTCGCTATCCAATTACAGTGAATATTAAAGTGACGAGATACGAAAACCAAAACGATCCGTGAAAATACTTAACTGTGGACACTTGTTAATGGCTGGCTGGAATCCTTTATCAGTACAATCCACAACCATCACCCACACGTACAAAAGTCCACTCTCCTCTCCTGGCTCATCACCGCTGGAGTCACAAATGTATGAGAGGCGTAGTGGACTAAGGTGTAAGGGAGAGCACGTGAAGACTGTCAGGCGTGGCTGGACTGATCTAGCTGTGAGTCTCTTGAGTGTGCCAAAGAGTTTTGTTGCCTGGGAGACATGATATGTGTTGGGGATGGGGCTGGAGTTAGCTCTGAGGCTTAAGGAGTGGTTGTTAGAAGTTCAGGGAACTACTTCCACTCCTGACACTGAGAGGACCCTCCATCCGTGCTAAGGGATCTTTACATGCGGCATGTGTTGGGAGTGTAATGCTGTATGGTAGTGAGACCTGGGCAATAAAGGAAGAGGATATTCGCAGGCTCAAACGTACATAAATGACAATGATTAGGTGGATGTGCAGTGCGTCCTTGAATGCCAGGCCTGGGGGTGGGGGACTAGGTTAACGATGGTAAAGAGGATGGATGGGACTGGAGTGTATTGGCTTTGTGATGGCAGAGGTAGACTGGGATGGTTTGGACAAGTGGAGAGGATGGGGGATGACAACTGGGTACAAAAAGTGAGAAGTGTGCACGTTGGGGGCAGGGTTGCGAGATGCAGACCGAGAAAGACCTGGGACGAGGTCATACAGTGTGACCTCAGGGATAAGGGACTAAACTGGGAGGCTGCCAGAGATCAAGCAGCATTAAAAGCCGCCATTAAATGACTAAGGTTAACGAAACGAATGCAAGCACGTTAGAGCCTTAATAAACGAAATGACCACATGAATGATAATAAACACCCCAGTCCACTACGTAATAACAAGCGTCTGTAAATCCAATCACGAAGTGGAGGCAGGGGAGATGAATGGACTTTAGTATCTGACTTAACAGCCATGAGCATATGTTGGCCGATGTTTCTCCTTCAACACTGTCAAGGCGTCCAGAAGGGGAAGAGCCAGAGAAGAAGAGGAGTCAGAAGAACCAGAACATCAGGAAACTGTGCGCAACGCCACTCAAATCCGGGACACACACACACACACACACACACACACACACACACACACACACACACACGTGAATGCTACAGAAACACAAGAAAAAGTCAGAATGAAGAAAGGTGCAGCAAAGGAGACTGAGCCCATCTGGGACCAGCAGCCTCAGAACAAAGAAAATGCATCACTCCATCCAGTCCAAAAGATGCAGGGAAGAAGCCGAAAGATCCTGCAGACGACCTTCTCCGCCTCTTGCAGCGCCACCAGCCGACAGAGGAGCTACTTAAGGAACACAAAGGACCATTTTTACAATCTCTGCTAAGCTTACGACGTGTTTAAGACTGATGGTACATACGTCTATCTTCACTCATACAGCTGCCAAATATTTCACAATCAAACTTCAGTGAATACTAGTGTAAAATATTGGAAAAACGAAACCATCTGACATATATGAGTTGTTATGGAGACTTCTTTATCCTAGAAACCTGTTAGTCTATAAATTTTACCCTCAAATAAAACATCTTCAACAGCTGCAACAGGCATCACGCCCACCCTTACCACCTTTCACTACTTTCATCTTCCTTCACTGTGGACTTTTCTTTTTGACTCGACATTTACCCCACTTTATTTCCAAGCTCTTCCTTCCATTACTGTCCCTACTCTTAGCTACGTCTTTAAGATTAATAAATAAAGCTGCCACATCCCAGCACCTTCCCCAGAACACAAAGATGTTAGTTATGGCCAGGCAGGTAACTTCAGTGCCTTGGGATAAGCTCTATACGGCAAAAATGCCAAAACGACAAATTCAGAGTTAACAGACGAGAATTATTCGCTAACCTAATGACGCGTTACTTTTCTTGGTATGACAAAATTATACTAACCATTTTTTTTTTTTTTTTTTTTTTTTTAAGGATACACACATGTGCATATAAGAACATACGAAAAGAATATAACTGCAGCAGACCAGTTGCTTCATAGTGGGTACCAGTTGTCAAAGAATCTGACTAGGTTACGAGGATAAGACAAGGATAGCACAAACATTTATGGTGTGAGAGAGAGAGAGAGAGAGAGAGAGAGAGAGAGAGAGAGAGAGAGAGAGAGAGAGAGAGAGAGAGAGAGAGAGAGAGAGAGAAATATTTGAAACAGGAATAGACTGAAAAACTGAAGCTGGAAGATAAAGGGGAAGAATAAAGGATGAACAGGGCAAATACTGAAGCAGGGATAGAAGCAGGAGAGATGAAGGGGGGGAATGGAGGAAAGAATATGGGTAAAGGTAAGATGGAGGGGGGAACAGGAGGGTGGAGGGAGGAGGACGGAAGAGAAGGAGAATGATGGAGAATGGGAGACGTGGGAAGAGAGAGGAGATAAGGGAAAATTGGAAGGAAACTAGGAAAAGACGGGAGGGAAGGGGAAGAGGGAGGGAGACAAGAAGGAAAGAGTGACAACCGTACCTTTCCCCCATCCCTACCTCTTCCCCGTCCCTGCCTCCCCCATCCCCGCCTCACCCCATCCCTTCTGCCTCATCACTCTTCAATCTCGCATCTCCTGCCTAACTCACGGTTGCCTAGGCGACTAAGAAGGTATGTGGAGTCTACCAAATTGGTATGGTTTGATGCCTGCCTTCTTAACATCCTCTGCCTCTCTCCTCTCTCTTCCAACCTTCCTCTGTGTCTTTCAAGTCTTTCTCCTTCCTCTCTACCCACCTCTTGTACCTCTTACCCACCCTCTATTATCCTCTTCCTGCCTCTTTCCTCTCTACCCAAACCGTTCCTCTCCTCCACTTTTCTGCCTACCTTCTTGCTTCCTTTTCTGCCTCCTGCTTCCTTCCACCCTATTCCAAGTCTCTGCCTACCTCCTGCCTTTCTCCTGACTACCTTCTTCCTTTCCTCTGTCACTGTCCTGCCTCTCAGCCTACCTTCCTGCATTTCTTCTGCCTCTCCCATGCCTCTGCCTATCTTCTTAGTATCATTTTCCTCACTCCTGCCTCTCTAACTATCTCATTCTTTCCTCTGCCTCTCTTCCTACCTTCTCTCTTTCCTCTGCCTCTCTTCCTACCTTCTCTCTTTCCTCTGCCTCGTCTCTGCCTACCTCCAGCCTCTCAAATCTGATTTACGCGCTATCTACACCCTCACCCTGCCTATCATGTTGTCTGTCCTCCCACGTTTCTCCTACCTGCCTAACCATCTACCTATCCCTGCCAAACCATCTCTCTATTAATGCCTCAACATTTACCCGTCCTTGTCTCATCATATGCCTATCCCTGCCTCACCATCTATCAATCAATGCTTTAGCATCTGTCGAACCCTGTCTCACCATCTGTCTATCCCTTCCTCACCATCTACCTATCCCTTCCTCACCATCTACCTATCCCTTCCTCACCATCTACCTATCCCTTCCTCACCATCTACCTATCCCTTCCTCACCATCTACCTATCCCTTCCTCACCATCTGTCTATCCCTTCCTCACCATCTACCTATCCCTTCCTCACCATCTGTCTATCCCTTCCTCACCATCTACCTATCCCTTCCTCACCAACTACCTATCCCTTCCTCACCATCTACCTATCCCTTCCTCACCATCTACCTATCCCTTCCTCACCATCTACCTATCCCTTCCTCACCATCTACCTATCTCTTCCTCACCATCTATCTATCCTTGCCTCACCATCTGCCTACCCGTCTCCCCACCCGCCTATCCCTGCCGCATAAGAGCACCACGACGCAACACTATAATTTTTCCTTCATAACAGCTGGGTGTATCCTGATTATACCTCAGATTAACATACTTCTCATGGATTAGCCAGGATTAAAACATACACGACCCGAGGATTACATATTAAGGGATTAGGCTCAGAGGTGTCAATAGGGATTAGGTCAGTAGGGATTTGGTGTTTAGTCTGGATGGATTTCGCTGTCATTCCCTCATCCTTCCTTCTTTATACTTTCTCAGCCCTTTACCCTTCTCCATACACATTTTCCCCCCTCTCTCTCTCTCTCTCTCTCTCTCTCTCTCTCTCTCACCTATCCACTCAATTTGACTTTCCTCCCTCCTACTTTCCCAACTTAACTTTCCTTCCCCTCCTCCCCTACTTACCTGACATCCTCCTCTGCCTTTCTTACCCACCCACCTAACTCTACCTTCCTTCCCCTCCTTACCTACAACCCACATCACTTTCCTCCCCCTTCACTCCTCCTTCAACTCTCTTTTCTCCCTCTCCTTCCCTACCTACCCACCAAACTTTCCCCTCCATCTTCCCCTACTTACTCCCCCAACTCCCCTTCCCACCACCCTGTCCTCTCTATACCCTGTGTACCTACAATATATATAGAATTAATTAGTGGCTATACAAGGTGACAACACCAGCAACACCAACAATAACACCATAAACCTCTTATGTGGGCTGATGCTGATTTACACATTATGTTGTACTGTAGGATGTGCCACAAGTGTCGGCTGCTCCTTACCAATGACCCCTGGCAATTGTATTGTTTATAAAAGACCCAACATGCTTCCATACGTCGCCCTTGGTCACCTAATGGCAGCATTCCACGCTGCTCGATCTCTGGCAGCCTCCCTATTCAGTCCCTTAGATATTCTATCCATCATTTTATTCCAGCCTGATCTACACACAACATTACGCCAGTCAGGGTAAGTTCTTGTAGGCGGTAACGAAGGCTACATTTAACTCTTCAAGTTCATAAAGTTTCTCCCACGCGAAATAAAATCGTTTAGAGACACCAAGAATAAAATATAAATACGTCCAATGGTTCAAGGACTTAATGAAGGCTGTGTCTAACCCTTCCTGTCTGAGATGTCTCTCCTACATAAAATATATAAATAAATAAATAAAAGCATGTCTGCTGGTAGCAAGTTAGGTGGAAAATACATAAAAGAATCCCATGGTATACAGAAGACTCACATCGTACATAAAAGAATCCCATGGTATACAGAATCACATCGTACATAAAAGAATCCCATGGTATACAGAAGAATCACATCGTACATAAAAGAATCCCATGGTATACAGAAGAATCACATACATAAAAGAATCCCATGGTATACAGAATCACATCGTACATAAAAGAATCTCACGGTGTCTCTGGCTGGCATCCGTGGCCTTTCAGATATAAAATAGTTCAGGTGATACGCCAAATGACACCGAGTCTTCTAATTAGGAATATTTTTTGTTCGCTTTCTAGCAAGCTTGACCGGAAAAATGAGACGCGTTTTATTTGGAGTTTTTTGGGATGGCGTTAATTAATAAGGGATCAAGAGAAAGGTGAATGTAGCTCTCTCTCTCTCTCTTGCTCACCACCTCACATTCCAGCCTCATTTCCTATTCCATCATTTCATAATACCGCTCCCCTCTCATCCCTGTTCATCTCACCACAAAGTTAAATCCATCTGTCCTCCCCTTCATCTCACACTCTCGCCCCTCCTTCCACATTTTCACTCTATTTCACTCTTGCCCTCGCTTGATATCCGTTTTCCCTCACCCTTTCGCTCACCCCTTATCCCTCACTCTCTCCCGTCACTCTTTCGCTCACCCTCATCCTCAGTTCTCATCCTCACCCTCACACAGACTCATTCACATCCTCATCCTTACCCCTGTTTTCTTTATGATCTCACCTTTCACTCGGGTTCTCATTCTCACCCTCACTTCCTTTCCTCCTCACTTTACTCTCATCTTTCTCACTCCACCATCATTTTTCACCCTCATCCTTACTTTCCACACTGTTTCTGCGAAAAAGAAGAAAACCAAATCTATAAGCCTGCAATAATAATAATAATAATAATAATAATAATAATAATAATAATGATAATAATAAAATAATAATAATAATAATAATAAGAAGAAGAAGAAGAATTCATCATAAAGCCAAGGGAGCCAAAATCAAGATACTGTTATTTCGAGATGCCCTCATAGAATGGAGGTGGTAGGAAGGGGGAAGACAGACTGGGGAAGACTGTGCAAGAGATTACCAGCTGTGTAACTCATAAATGTTATATGAATGACTGAAAATAAAGACTGACTCGAATTAAGAGATAGGCAGAAAAGAGGCATGAGTGTGTATATAGACAGGTGCTGCAAGCCCCTGTAATCAGAACAGGATGCAGGTAGAGAATTCTGCAGAGCAATGACTAGAGTGAAACCAATGAAAAGGACAAAAGGATGCGACATTGTGATAAAGTGACTGAGGGGAGTCAGGGAGAGGATGGGAGTTGTTAAGATGAACACCCACTGTGTCCACCCTGTTTAAAAGAGTGAATGTGGTGGTTCTGCCGCTCCCCCTCCACACACGAGAGGTGCAGTCCACCAGAGGAACACGACACCTTTGTACAAAATCAGCAACAGTGTAGAGTCAAAGGCAGCACGGATGTACAGAATCAGCATCAGTGTAGGGTCAAAGGCAGCACGGATGTACAGAATCAGCAACAGTGTACGGTCAGTGGTAGCACGGATGTACAGAATCAGCAACAGTGTAGAGTCAAAGGCAGCACGGATGTACAGAATCAGCATCAGTGTAGGGTCAAAGGCAGCACGGATGTACAGAATCAGCATCAGTGTAGGGTCAAAGGCAGCACGGATGTACAGAATCAGCAACAGTGTAGAGTCAAAGGCAGCACGGATGTACAGAATCAGCATCAGTGTAGGGTCAAGGGCAGCACGGATGTACAGAATCAGCAACAGTGTAGGGTCAAAGGCAGCACGGATGTACAGAATCAGCAACAGTGTAGGGTCAAGGGCAGCACGGATGTACAGAATCAGCAACAACGTAGGGTCAAAGGCAGCACGGATGTACAGAATCAGCAACAACGTAGGGTCAAAGGCAGCACGGATGTACAGAATCAGCAACAACGTAGGGTCAAAGGCAGCACGGATGTACAGAATCAGCAACAGTGTAGGGTCAAGGGCAGCACGGATGTACAGAATCAGCAACAGTGTAGGGTCAAAGGCAGCACGGAGTCAACTCACAATACCCAGAATCCAAGAAGATGATTTCACCAGAGAGGCAATGTGATCCTTCCAAGATAGATCACAAGAAAAACAGACCCGAGGCTATTGAGGGATGATAAAGAATTGAGATGTGTGTTACTGAAGGCCGCGGGTGATTGTGTGGAAGATTGCGGCCACCTGAACGATGGCGGAATGGAGTTTTTGAACCAATATTGATCCTTACCCTCATCCATAACTCCTGCCTTTGCCTACTCCCTCACCCGTCACCCTTATCTTTCGTTTTCACCCTTACTCTCACTTTCACCCATTACACTTATATATTCCTTATCTCTTAACTCTCATTCACACCCTAAATCATACTTGCACTTTCAAACTCATCTTTGCTCATCTCTCTCTCTCTCTCTCTCTCTCTCTCTCTCTCTCTCTCTCATCTTCGCTTCCATCTCCCCCTCTCATCCACTCTATGCACCTTCATTTTGTTTTATTGGTAATCAACATTAATTTACTGTTTTCTTTTTTCCTCCATTCTCCCTTTCTTTAATCTTTTCCCCTCTCATTTCCACGTTCGCCAATCTCACCTTCCGGTCTTCGTTTTCTCTTATATTTATTTCATACCCCCCCCCCCTTCTCTCTCTCTCTCCCTCTCTCTCTCTCTCTCTCTCTCTCCTCCCATGGGCCAACTCCAGCTCGCAATTACCTCAGCAGAAAGAAAAAACTCTTGTTTGATCAGATCCCGAGTTCTTTTCAGATTAATTAAAACAAATGGCTGGAAAAATCTCGCGAGTAGTTTTAACAGCTCTCTCTCTCTCTCTCTCTCTCTCTCTCTCTCTCTCTCTCTCTTGCTTTGTAATTTTTTTTAATAGCCAGGGTGTGGTAAAATTTGGATAGCTTGTATATAGTGTAAAGCGGTTTTAGAATGACGTAGTTAAAAAGGGAAGGAAAGTTAGTTTATATAATTATGTAAGTGTATGACACGCAGGAGGACGGCTGGGCCTTTGGGATCGGACTGTGTGTGTGTGTGTGTGTGTGTGTGTGTGTGTGTGTGTGTGTGTGTGTGTGTGTGTGTGTGTGTGTGTGTGTTTCCTGTACGTGTCATTAGATTCTGTAAAAGTGCAAAGACAGGCGAGGTGAGGTGAGGTGAGCAAGGAAGGGTGAGGGAGGAAAATAATATGAGGTCAGTGCCTTATTTCACAGTGATACCGTGAAGTGTTCAAAGCAGTGAATTATGCCCACCTACTGAATGTGTTGACTGTGAGGGTATAACACTGATAATAGGGGAAGGGAAGGGCAGGGAGGGAAGGGAAGGGAGAGGAAAGGAAGGAATGGAAAGGAAAGGAAAGGAAACGAAAGGAAGGGAAGGGAAAGGAATGTGAGGTGAGAAAAGCAGCCACTATCATCACATCATCATTTAGCAGCAATTAAAAACATCACCAACAGCACCACTACCACCACCATCACTATCTTTTCCACACAGACAGGCTTCAAAAATAACACTTTTATGACATACTGAAGACATACAGACCATCATCATCATCATTACATTTCCCTGGAAGAAGGAAGGCTGCACACTACCTTTGATGTAATATTGAGCACATGTACACACACTCTCTCTCCTCGCTTCATCTGGCATACATATTACAATACCTTCCACCTTCAAAGCCAGTCATTCATTTTTCAGTCGGGCAGCTTTTCATCTTTTACACTTCTCTCTTCTCTTTTACAGGCTTTCCTCTCAGTTTCTCTTCTTTTCCTCCTCTCTTCTCGCAAATCATTTTTCCCCCTTTTTTTCTACACTATTCATCTGTTCCCCAATTCGTCTTTTTTTTTCCTCTATAGTATCGCTATTTTTTCTCTGCATGTTCATTTTTACGGGGCATAATTTCTATGGTTTTCTCATCACTCCTCTTGTCTTATCTCATTTCTTGTCCCTCTTCCTAATTTATCTTTTATAATTTCTTTGTTCAACTTGCCTTTCTTCTGTATTTCTCTCTTCCAGTTTTCATACTGGAAGCTTCTCTTTTCCTCTCTCTACACAGTCTGTTATTATTATTATTATTATTATTATTATTATTATTATTATTATTACCACTCACTCGATGTAGTGCTGCTCTCGGGTGTCTGCCCTTTCCTCTCCATCCTTCTTTCCTTCCATTCTCTTCTGTCTTTCTTTCCTTCATTCTTTCTTTGTCCTTCTGCCTACGGGTGACTTTACACTCCCTCTTCTGTCTTTCATTCCTTCATTCTTTCCTCTTCCTTCAGCCTGTGGGTGACTCTACACTGAGTGACAAGCCAAATGGTTTCCTGTGCACCAGGAAACCATTTACTACGCTGGGTGGTAATCATATAACCAAATTTTGGCGCCTGGTGGTTTAGTGGGTAATTATTGCGCTCCAATCGGATTGAGCCGGTGAAGGTTTATATCCAAGGGATGGTTGGGGTTTATTGCTCATGTAATGCCACTCAGGGATGAGTGAGGCTGGTCACTCATCTTAAATGTCGGGACCAACTGCCTAGCCCCGGGCTCCTACGCTCCTCATGGGGCAATGTAGGACTGATGATGAATGGTTTATTATTATTACTATCACACCGTGGGTAGCACCCCGTATGTTCCCTGGTCTAAGTCCTCTCAGTACCAAACCCTCCCACCAGCTCATATCTGGCTGCCGGTTGGCACAAGTGAGTTGCATTTCGTTGCCCGTTCTCTGTTCACCATTTTGTTACAATACATACCAAATTCCACAAATCTAATATATCTGTGTGTGTGTGTGTGTGTGTGTGTGTGTGTGTGTGTGTGTGTGTGTGTGTGTGTGTGTGTGTGTGTGCAGCTTTATTCTATTTCAGTAATAAATTACAAATTATTATTATTCTCTCCGATTGGGAGAATATATATTCATCCGTTTGTTTGTCAGTCTGTCTGTTTGTCAGCAGGATTTCTCAAAAACTAAAAAGAGAGATTTGGGTCAACTTTGGTGGGTAGACAGCCCATGTCCCAGGGAACAATCGATTAACTTTTGGGACCGATCCTGATTGTATTACAGATTCTGGATCCGGAAAACACTCTTGTGAAACACTAATCAGTGATGAGAAACCCTAACCCATTATGACGAGTGGCTTGGAAATGACGCTGCCCTTGTTGGAGAGATGCGCTCCACTGAGTGCCCCTCTAGTTATTATTATCATCATCATTATTATTAATTATTATTATTATGATTATTATCATCCTTATTATTACTATTTATTAGGAACACACACACACACACACACACACACACACACACACACACACACACACACACACACACACACACACACACACACACACACACACACTCTCTCTCTAAGGTAATACACCAAACAAATATTATTCTACATTAAATATTCATTAAACTGACGACATGGTAGGCAAGGTATTTGCGTTGTGGTGTGGATGTGGATGTGATAGGAAGCGTTGTGAGGAACACACTGAGGTGGTTTGGCCATGTGGAGAGGATGGAGGGTGAAAGACTGACGAAGAGAGTGTATGTGAGTGAGGTGGAGGGTGGAAGAGGGAGGGGGAGACCGAGGATGAGATGGAGGGATGGGGTGGAGAGGTATATGAGAGAGGGGTGTGTGAGTTGGGAGCAGGGCAGTGAAATGGCGGGGGACAGGGCGACTTGGAGGCGATTTGTTTGTGGCCACCCCAAACGGGATTGAGGCGTCTGGCAATAGATAGATAGATAGATAGATGTTTGTCCTTTCTCTTCAGTAAGAAAATGTGTGTGTGTGTGTGTGTGTGTGTGTGTGTGTGTGTGTGTGTGTGTGTGTGTGTGTGTGTGTGTGTGTGTGTGTGTGTGTGTGTGTGTGTGTGTGTGTGTGTACCTGACTTCATCACTTGGGCCTCCCTCCTTTACCCTCGCCTGATGACACTACAAACAAAATCCCCCTCCCTCCTCCCTCTCTCTCTCTCTCTCTCTCTCTCTCTCTCTCTCTCTCTCACCCATTTTTCTCCATTTTCTTCACATTTTCTTTCTCTCCTCTCCTCCCCCTTCGGAAGAGGATGAAAAAAAAAAAGAAAAAAAAAGAGGAAGGATGAGATATTTTGTATTACTGAGGAAGAGAAAATCAGTAGGCAGAGAGAAAGGAATAAGAGTGAGTGAGAATATGAGTGAATGAGTGGTCAGTGAATGAATGAGTGGGAATGCTGAGTGAATGAGGGGGCTAGTGAGAGTGAATGACTAAATGAAAGTCAATGAATGAATGAGTAAATGATAAAAGGAATGTAAGGGCGGACGAGGAAAGAATGGAAGGATAAAGTGAAAAAGGTAAAAAATAACAAAGGTCAAAAATAACAAGGTCAGGTGGGGGCAAGGGAGGGCGGGTCAGGTGAACCGGGTCACCATGATGAGAAGGGATTAGTGTTGTCGATCTGCCAGATTTAAACAACATTCAGGCGGGGATTAAGGCAGGGATTATACCTGTGAAGGGGAATAATCTGTGTGTATAAGTGAGTGAGAAAGAGGAGGAGGGGAGAGATATGGGAAGGAGGGAGGGGGAGGAAGTGAAAGTGGGAGGGAAGGGAGTAGGAAATTTGTGAAGGGAGAAAAGGAGACATGATAAGAGTGAAAGAGGGAGGGGAGGCGTGGGTAGGGGAAGGGGGGAGAGAGAGGGAGGGAGGGATTTAAACTTAAGGTGAATGTAAACACTTAAACCTACGATGGATTAATTGAGCGCGAATAAAGACAGGTAAAGATGAGAGAGAGAGAGAGAGAGAGAGAGAGAGAGAGAGAGAGAGAGGTAGCAGAGACACAAGGAGCTGGAAGGAACAATACTTGGAGCAAAACAGATTACCGCCATTGTCCTCCCAATCCTTCCTCTTCTTTGTCCCTCTCCCTCCCACCCCCACCTTTATTCCGCACAGGTAAATACACTAATCAACCCTTTATTTTCTTCTTTCCGTGTACTTCATCCGGAATCAGTGCTCTGTTTACTGATATTAACACGTTTATTTGTATACGAGTATAATCTGTTGTCTCCTAATTATTTTGTTCAGCGGAAATGGTACACTAGTTTGTTCTTGATATCGTGTTCATGAGACACCTGTGTGGAAGACTGGACCATGTGTGACAGGTGTGGTTCGTCGATAAACCCAGGATACACACACCCATACACATGTGTGGATCCTGGGTACACCTGTCCCCCTACCAGGTATATTCATGTGTCGTGTACATTTATTTAATGTATATCATGATGCTGTGTGCTGGATGCGTAACTGTATCACGTATAATGCAATTTATTTTGTGTTTAATATTATAACGATATTCACAGTTTCACATGGCAAATTAAGTTAAAATATTTGCAACTGCAGGAGTTGTTACACACACACACACACACACACACACACACACACACCTTCTTCTTTGCTATCCCTATCTCATTCTAGTAGTTCAGTTACTCTTCTAGGAGCTGCCTAGCATGGGCCAACCGGCCTACTGCAGTTATCCTCTCTTCTTATGTTCACACACACACACACACACACACACACACACACACACACACACACACACACACACCTTACAGTAACTTCATTTCTGTTACACTGCAACTTACTCAAGACATTCGTGTGCAATTATATAGGAGAACAATTTTTGTTTCCTTTCTACTCCCACAAAGTATTTCTCATTCTCTCCTCCTCTCTCTCGATCTTTCCTGTTCCTCCCCTCTCCTCTTCTTGCTTCTCACATCTTCCTTCCCACTCCTCTCCCTTCCCTCCTCTTTTTCTCCCCACCTCCTCCTCTTCCTTACTAGTTTTCAATTCTTCCCCCCTTAAAACTCCAACCAGTTCTTTCCCCTTCTCTCCTCTTCCTTCCTCATTATCTTTTCACATTCTAGCTTTCCTATCCTCCTCTCTCCCTTCCCTTTCTCCCCACCTCAAATCTTCCTCACCCCTAATAGCTTTCAATTCTTTTCTCCTTTTCACTCTTTCAAATTATTCTCCCCTCCTCGTCTCTTTTCCTTCTCTCCTCCCCTATCTCTTTCCTCCCCCTCCTACGCCGGCTCAGTGGCTGGGGGAGGGGCTTATGGCTGTAATCGGATCCGGAACAAGAAAAAATGACTTGGAATAAAGCAATGGGAAAAAGGCGAGAAGGAAGAGGGAAGGATGAGTAGGGAGAGGGGAGGAGGAGGGATAGGAGGGGGAATGAGTGGAGAAAGCAGGGAGAGGAGGGGAGGAAACGGAAGAGAATCAGGGAGAGGGAAATGGGACGAAGAGAGAGGAGAAAAAGGCAGGAGAAAAGAGGAGGATCTGATTAATTTTACCGCAAAGACTGAGTGATTAAATGAATACAGGGATGGGTGATAAAATCAATGAATGAATACAAAGATTGATGCATTAAGGATGTATGCAAAATGAAGAAGGATGGGCTAATATGAAAAATATAAGTACGAACGAACAGACAAGCATTAACGAGTCGATGGACAATATTAATTTCGGTCATACACACATACTGAACACTAACACCTACATACATACATACACGTTCTCTCTCTCTCTCTCTCTCTCTCTCTCTCTCTCTCTCTCTCTCTCTCTCTCAACACATCAAAAGAAGACCAAAGTCATAATTATATCCGAAAACCAAATACATTAATAAACCCATCCCACCTAAGCTCCTCTAATTGGCAGGGGAGGCTTATAGGAAGACGAAAGTATGAAAGCAATAACCCCTCTCTCTCTCTCTCTCTCTCTCTCTCTCTCTCTCTCTCTCTCTCTCTCTCTCTCTCAAAAAACAGATGGAGAGTAATGAACTGGGCTCAGTACCTCAACACAGGAAGATCTGACGACTTACATGACAAATGGGAGTCACTGAATCAAAACTGCCATGACTGGACCTGATGTGATGTGTGTGTGTGTGTGTGTGTGTGTGTGTGTGTGTGTGTGTGTGTGTGTGTGTGTGTGTGTTCGGGTGGGCAGGCGAGCATTTTAAACAAATGGATATTTCAAACAGAATAACACACTTAAGGCTGTACTTAAACCCCAAACCCTAAATAAACTCTCACAACCAAATCAAAGAAAAAATATATACTGATGAGAAAGGAAAAATATAATAAAGTTAATTACCATCATTTACCATCATCATCATCATCATCATTATTATCATCATGACTTTTTTCTACCTATTGATGGGCAAAGGAAAAGAAAAACATTAAAATAAAAATTACCAAACCTACATATTCTCGTTTTCTTTCCTGCATTTTCCACCCCATTTTCTTTCCCTGGGAGGACTTGGCTATTTCAAAGAGTTCTGTGAGTCCTCTTGAGGGGAACGGATGAGCACCTGTTTACGATCGCCTCATTAAGGAAGTTGTAGCTATAGACCGAGGTATGAAAGCAGGAGGAGGAGGAGGAGGACACAATCAGAAACGTGAATAGGAAGAGGAGGGACAAAAATACGATAATGAAAAGATACGAGGAAATGAGACGACAGGGAAGACAGACGAGAAGATAAGCACGTCACACTGATGATGTTCGGAGAGAAGGATTTTTTTTATCTTTACACTTCAGAACATACTCCTGCACTCTCTCTCTCTCTCTCTCTCTCTCTCTCTCTCTCTCTCTCTCTCTCTCTCTCTCTCTCTCTCACCCAGGGACCGGCATCAAAAGAACAAGCTCTTTTGATGTTCGTAACCGGACACGGAGGTGGGGGGGGGGAAGATGAAGAAATTTTAAAGTAAGAAAATTGTAATGAAGGTAAAGTTGCTGAGAGATTTTATACATATGTGTGAGACAGAAACGAGAAAGAACTGTCCGCCTGTTTACCTATCTATATATGTGTCCGTGTATCTATCTATCTATCTATCTGTCTGTCTGTCTGTCTGTTTATAAAGCCTATGCAATCACCTATGTATGTCTTCAATATCGTTCTATTTCAGTGCCTGCATTTTGCTATCTGTCTATCTCAATCATGTTACCGTTCAGCTCATCAACCTCTTCAGTCCCAGAACGTCATTGGTCCTAATCCCTTATGTTACTACACGTACAGCTTCCGGACACAACGGTAACGATGGAGAGGTTACTGAAGGACACTGTGTAGATAATACTAAACACTCTGATCACACCTACACAGCAAATAACTATGTAATATATAACCCAAGTTTGGACCCAATTAGATCAGGCAGTAATGAGCTGTTTAGTTCATATCCATCCATCCATCCATCCATACCTTCATCCATCCATCCTTCCACCCATCCACACATCCAAACATCCATCCATACCTCCATCCATCCATTCACCCACCCATCCAAACATCCACCCACCCATCCAAACATCCACCCACCCATCCAAACATCCATCCATCCATCCATCCATCCATACACAAATACACAGATACGAATATATACATACATACAAATACAAACATATATTAGCGTCACTAATGAAAAAAAAAATGCCATCGTACTGAAAGGGTTCTCTCTCTCTCTCTCTCTCTCAGAATTTCACACGCATAAATTCTCTCTAAAAACGTCCTCTTTTACGGGAAAATCGCTCTATTTTTTAAAGTAGTCATTTTTCCTTTGCAATTAAAATATTTATTCGTGCAAGTTTTAAAAGTTCCCGTGACGTTTGCGGACTTGCGATTTTATTATCTGACGAGAGAGAGAGAGAGAGAGAGAGAGAGAGTCCACTACACCATATATAAACCCTTTCCAACCCAGCAATACATATTTTTAAGTGAGTTGCTCCCGAATGAAATAAAAACACTGGCAATGAAAGTGTGGGTGTGAATGTAATAATAATAATAATAATAATAATAATAATAATAATAATAATATAGTTCTTGTTGGGAATCACACGCTCTCTTAGTTAAGATATTTATAAATAAATCAGTGCATAACAGGGTTTAGGGGAATAAATCAGTGAGTCTTGGGAATTAAATCATCAGGTTTGGATGCGAGAAAAATTAAATGAGGTAAAAAAAAAATGATTGGTTTGGAAATTAAAGTTGTAGTTGGTGTTGACATATCATACATACATACGTACGAACATACATACATACATACATACATATACACTAGTAAAGTCGGTATTATTCATAAACACTGGTCTTAAAACAACCATCTCCAATTTGCATGACTGAGAAAGCAAAAATGAACATTAGGAAACATTTTTAATTCCTGGAGTGAAAAATGGAGAGAACATTTTAACCATCTCTGAGGATCTTTTGCTGTGTGTGTGTGTGTGTGTGTGTGTGTGTGTGTGTGTGTGTGTGTGTGTGTGTGTGTGTGTGTGTGAACAACACACAGCGCTTTCTAACGCACAGACAACGGGGTATTAATATCAGAGACTGAAATCAGGTGAGGCAGGCAGGCAGGCAGGTGGGCAGGTAGGTGAGCAAAGCATATGAGGCTGGTTGATGAGACAGGTAGGTGAGGTAGGCAGGTGAGGAACGAAAGTGAGGCAGGCAGGTAGGCGAGGAAAGTGAGGTAGACAGTGTGTGACGGCTTATTGTTAGGTCGTCATGACTACCTGAGAGAGAGGAAAAGAGAGAGAGAGAGAGAGAGAGAATCATTACTTCATTCAGCCTGCATCGCATTTTCCTCGGATGTTACAGTATATTTTTTATCTAGTCTTTTCATAGATTACATATTATTTTTTTCCTCAGCAATATTCACTGATATCTTACTGAACCTCTCTCTCTCTCTCTCTCTCTCTCTCTCTCTCTCTCTCTCTCTCTCCCTGGTTTCTTCCTCCATCTCTTTGGGAAATCCGACACTAAGTCAATACCTTGCCTTCTGAAGTTTAGAGGTGAAAGAGAGAGGGAAAGGGAAGAGAGAAAGGGAGAAGTGAAAAAGGAGAAAGAAGAGAGAGGCAAAAAGGGGGAGGAAGAAGTACAGGGAGAAGAAGGGAATGGAAGAGAAGAACTGAGGTAAGCGACGAAAGGATCCGGTAGAAGGAAGAAAGGGGGAAGGGAGGGAAAGACAGAGGCGGACTGAGAGGCTGGGAATAAGAAAGGATGAGAAAGCAAGAGGAAAGGATGCATGGACTGATGGATGGATAATAAGCTTCCAGTTTACTGTAATATAATCGGGATGTGGGATTACATTTTTCACTGCAAAAGTTAGACGGTTTTATTAGCCTCGACGTAGCTCTCAGGCTCCGGTGATGGACTCTACGATGATAAAATTGTGTAGCGTTAGTTGCAATAACATACCAGAGTTAATGAGTCCAGGAAGGCCAAATTTAAGTCATCGAGTTGGGAAAGTCTCTCCTAAACTGAATAATACATGTTGGTCGTGGGAATAAAATATAGACGACAGTGAACTAAGGCTTCTCACCCACACAGCATTGGAATCTATATCTGGCGTGGTGTCCAATAGCCTTTATGTCGGATCGGCTGAGGTTTTTCTGATCCTCTTTGCTTACAATCCCCTTTACCACAAGTCAGGAGTCTTTCACGTATTCCTCTGCCCATACCCTATACTATATTCTGAATATTTATGTAACACCGAAACATACAGCTGTGGACTGACAGTAAATATTGGAGGAGGAGGAGGAGGAAGGTATAGGAAAGCAGGAGGATAGGAGATGGAGGGTGTTGGAGATCTGGAAGGTAAGAAAAGAGTAAGATGCTAAGACAGGAAGAAGGAAGAAAGGAGAGAGCAAGAGACAGGGATGATGGATGAAGAAAAGGAAGACAGTACGGAGGAAGGGTGGAGACCAGGGAGAAGAAAAGGATAAGGGCAGAGGAACCGAGAAGCAAATGAGGGAGAGACTCAAGGAGAAGAGGAGGAAGGGTAGGAAAACAGGAGCAAAGATGACTGGCAGGAGGAGTGTGTCAAGGAATGGAGGTAAGGATGTAGTGGTGAGGGGAAAGTGTACAAGGACTGGAAGGAGAAGGGAGTGTAGAAAAAAGGGAAGACAGCAGGATAATACCTGGGGTTTTAGAGGGAGAAGAATGAGGGTGAAGGAGGCTAGAAGGTCAAGAAAACAGGAGGAAAGAAGGATTGCAGGAAAACAGGACAGGATGTAGGATATAAGGAAAACATGTAGGACTGTAAGAGACAAGGAAAAAAGAATGGAAGAAGAGAAGGCCACACAAAGAGACAAGAGGAGGATGGTAGGAAGACAGAAGAGCGGCTGTACAAGACAAGGAAGACAGGAGTGTGTGAAGGAAAACAGGCTGAGATGCCAAGGCAAATTGTACATCAGGCACAGACGCTACTGCTGGGCTAATGACCTCACACTGAGCACACCCTGAGGAGGAGGAGGAGGAGGAGGAGGAGGAGGAGTAGGAGGGATACTACTCCTACTACTACTGATAAAACAATAATAATAATAATAATAATAATAATAGTAAAGTGTGGAGGGAGTGGAGGCTGGAGAGGGGAAAAAGGAAGGGATAGGGGATGAGCGGGATGGGTAAGGAGGGAGAGAGAGGAAGGGAGAAAGTGTGGAGGAGGAGAATTAAGTGGGGAAGGGAGGGGAGGGGAAGAGGTGGAAGGAAGGAGGAGAGAGGTGGAAGGAAGGAGGAGAGAGGTGGAGGAAGTGGAGGTAAGAGGATTAGCAAGAGAGAAGGAAGATTAATAGGAGAGGTATGCACGAGGAAGCTGCCAAAATATTAGCGCCTCTTCCTTCACTTTCTCTCTTCCTCTCCTTTTTTTCTTAATCTTTTTTATATTCTTCCCTCATTTTTTTCTTCTTCCTCCTCTTTCTTCTCTTCTTCTTCCTTCTTACTTATTTTTAAACTTTCTTTTCAATTACTTCTATTTTCTTCCTCTAGTTCCTTCATACACTCTCTTGCTCCTCTTCTTCTTCAATTCGTATTTTCCTTCCCTCTTCTGTAATTTTCCCTCCCTTCTTTCTATACTACCACCCCGCCCACCCACCCATCCTCCCTTCTTTCTATACTACCACCCCGCCCACCCACCCACCCTCCCTTCTTTCTATACTACCACCCCGCCCACCCACCCACCCTCCTTCCTTCCCTCCGTCCTCCTTTTCTTCTTCCCTTTCTTCCCATCTTCCTTTCTCCCTCCCTTTCATTCTTTCTTCTTCCTTCCTTCCTTCCAATAATTTTTCCTTCCGTCCTCCTTCATTTCCTCCCGCCATGCCGCACACGTACACACTTACACGGAATATGACTTACATGACATCCTACTTACACAGCCACTCCTGAACGCAACTCCCATTACCGTAAGTAGGAATGAGCCCTTCAACGTGTACTTACGCCGGCACTTACACGCTGGGTGGTTTACGAGAGAGAGAGAGAGAGAGAGAGAGAGAGAGAGAGAGAGAGAGAGAGAGAGAGAGAGAGAGAGAGAGAACAAAGGAGAAGGAGGATGGGGAGATGGTGGAGAAGGAAAATTGAGAGGTAGAGAGGAAGGAGGAGAAGGTGATGTGGAAGAAGAAAGGGAAGTAGTAATAGTAACTGTGTGGGAGGGGGAGTAACTGTGTGGGAGGGGGAGTAACTGTGTGGGAGGGGGAGTAACTGTGTGGGAGGGGGAGTAACTGTGTGGGAGGGGCAGTAACTGTGTGGGAGGGGGAGTAACTGTGTGGGAGGGGGAGTAACTGTGTGGGAGGGGGAGTAACTGTGTGGGAGGGGGAGTAACTGTGTGGGAGGGGCAGTAACTGTGTGGGAGGGGGAGTAACTGTGTGGGAGGGGCAGTAACTGTGTGGGAGGGGGAGTAACTGTGTGGGAAGGGGAGTAACTGTGTGGGAAGGGGAGTAACTGTGTGGGAAGGGCAGTAACTGTGTGGGAAGGGCAGTAACTGTGTGGGAGGGGGAGTAACTGTGTGGGAGGGGGAGTAACTGTGTGGGAAGGGGAGTAACTGTGTGGGAAGGGGAGTAACTGTGTGGGAGGGGCAGTAACTGTGTGGGAGGGGCAGTAACTGTGTGGGAGGGGAGTAACTGTGTGGGAGGGGCAGTAACTGTGTGGGAGGGGCAGTAACTGTGTGGGAGGGGCAGTAACTGTGTGGGAAGGGGAGTAACTGTGTGGGAGGGGCAGTAACTGTGTGGGAGGGGCAGTAACTGTGTGGGAGGGGCAGTAACTGTGTGGGAGGGGCAGTAACTGTGTGGGAGGGGCAGTAACTGTGTAGGTTTAAAGGACCAGTTCAGCACGTGGTCGGTCAGAGTACCCGCAAGTTATTACATCATCTTTATCGTACTCATTAACAATTAATACTATACCCTTTTTACTCTAACCTGGCCTAAAATTATCACATCCCCATCTTGGTTGTTGATTTGTAACAGTAGATTAACATTGCAATATGATGCTTGTCATGAAGAAGTGCTATGGAATGGATACTGAGCCGTAGCATTGTCTTTTCCTATCACTGAGCTACGTGAAATAAGCTGCAAAAGGACGAAAATCTAGGCCAAGTTAAAGTAAAGGAATGTTAATGCAATTTCTGGCGTAATTATTAAATACCAATGAAACGTGTTTTGCTGATAACTATGCTAGAAATATACATACTGTTAAAGCTGACATGTATACACGTGGTCTAATGAAGTGTATAAGCAAAGCTGACATGTATACACGTGGCCTAATGATGTGTATAAGCAAAGCTACATGTATACACGTGGCATAATGATGTGTATAAGCAAAGCTGACATGTATACACGTGGCATAATGATGTGTATAAGCAAAGTTACATGTATACACGTGGCATAATGATGTGTATAAGCAAAGCTGACATGTATACACGTGGCCTAATGAAGTGTATAAGCAAAGCTGACATGTATACACGTGGCCTAATGAAGTGTATAAGCAAAGCTACATGTATACACGTGGCATAATGATGTGTATAAGCAAAGCTGACATGTATACACGTGGCATAATGAAGTGTATAAGCAAAGCTGACATGTATACACGTGGCATAATGAAGTGTATAAGCAAAGCTGACATGTATACACGTGGCATAATGAAGTGTATAAGCATCCCTGACCCAACCACACATTAACTATTCGCAGCCACAAAATATCCAATTAAAAATCCCATAATATCCAGCTAAATATCCCATAATATCCAGCTAAAACTCCCAGACTAAATCATCATCACGCTTAGAAAATTACATGTACGACACCGGCAGGTAGGTAGGTAAGCGCTATCACAACTGAACCATTCACTAACTGAACACCGATAATAACTGCCTTACTTCTAACATCGAACTAAGTACCACGTTAAGAAATGAACAAGTTTGACATAGGAAGGAAGTTACAGTAAGTGGTAATCATCAAACACCGTGCGCTCACTAACTGGACCAAGATCAAAATGGCTGACCTTGGCGGTGGCGTCGGGGTGGCCGGCCGCGAAATTTTTTTTCCTGCCCAGTTCCGTCACTTTGCACATATGGCAACGTTGCCCTGTGTTTAGTTTGGCAACGCCGCGCAGCAGTGAGCCATATCGGATGCCAGGTTTAGTATTCATCACAATTATTTACTTTTTTTATGCTTGACTATAAATATAATACCTGACTATCTATATTTTACATGGATTGAAAAATAATAGAGACATAGAGGTCATATAGTTTTCGCTGCCTTAGTTTAAATAAATATAAAAAGGGGCCATACCACTGTCTTTACTTCGTCACTCGTCTGCTGAGAGAGAGAGAGAGAGAGAGAGAGAGAGCTTGAAACAGTATAAAATAATAACATGCAGGGTCATCAATAAAAAGTGAGTATGCAAGGAAGATACTCTCTACACTTTGCTAAAATTAGTTATATGTTGATTTAATGAAAATGCGGTACGTCTTAGGGGTGGTACATGACTGTTCGTTGAGAACACTTATCAGTAACATATGTTGTAGGCCTATACTACTTTACCTGTCATTTCTTGTCATTGCTCTCAGACGTACGATTCAATCAGCTGTGTTTACAGGAGAGAGAGAGAGAGAGAGAGAGAGAGAGAGAGAGAGAGAGAGAGGTTAATGACCCATAATATTTTATCACCTAAAACGCTTTTCATGATCATTCTTAAGGGTTAACCTTGGTAATTTCTGCTGCAAGCTGGGAAATATTGGTATCAATGATGCCTGAATATCAATGTTTCTTTAGACATTTTCTTAGGTATATATGTCAGGTTAGATTTCAGATTATTTTCTTGTTTTTCTTAGGTATATTAGTAAAATCATTTGTCAGGTTAGATTTCAGATTATTTTCTTGTTTTTCTTAGGTATATTAGTAAAATCATATGTCAGGTTACATTTCAGATTATTTTCATGTTCTCATGTCCTTTATTTCATGTTAAGTATGCTTGAAGGGTTTTTGTATTTGATGAAATGCAAAGCTTTATTTGTTACGGTATAATCTTTATTAAATATTACACAGCACCAGGCACCATATGCTATTTCCCATGTGCTGATGACAGGCATTGGGTCAGACATGAGACATTATAGACCATTGTGTGCAAAATAAGTAAATCAAGAGAAACAAGGAATTAAAAAAATAAACTCAATATATTCTATTTGGTAATAGCATTGGGCTGGGAACACATTTGCTGATCTTCAGTGAGGGACTGAATGTAAAATAATGATTGGAAAATAAGCAATTATTGTTGTCATATTAAAGGTCTACTTAACCAAGTTACTGTTATTAACAACCCCGTTACACCATAGCTTACCTTGAAGTTGATTCATGACCAGCAGATCCAGTGATGCGCCATTGCCGATTGTAAACACAGCTGATTGAATCGTACGTCTGAGAGCAATGACAAGAAATGACAGGTAAAGTAGTATAGGCCTACAACATATGTTACTGATAAGTGTTCTCAACGAGCAGTCATGTACCACCCCTAAGACGTACCGCATTTTCATTAAATCAACATATAACTAATTTTAGCAAAGTGTAGAGAGTATCTTCTCTCTCTCTCTCTCTCAGCGTTGCCAAACTAAACACAGGGCAACGTTGCCATATGTGCAGAGTGACGGAACTGGGCAGGAAAAAAAATTTCGCTGGCCGGCCAGTCCACCTCGCGTCCTCAACGACCTCAGGCTGGCACCATCTCTCCTCCACACCTTGAGACCCACGCCACCACCCGGCCAACGACGGCCAGCCACTCGCGTTCTTGAAGATGTCGCCAACACGCTCGGAAGACGCAAATCACTCAACAAATAAAATACTTGGTCTGCAGTGGTGCCCCGGGTAAGAGAGGATGGTGTGTGGGAGCAGGGCAGGTGTCAGGGCTGACAACCTTTCCGGGTCAAAGCGTCAACATCCCACCAGACCTCACCACTTCCTATGCATATCACACGCAATCACATATGCTACTAATTAATTTCTAAGCATACGAGTATGGGGCATAAAGAGCATATTTATCTACGAATTTTATGGACAACAAAACTTCTCCGTCCATCTGAAATACTGGTACACCTGATGCTTTGGACATGCGCGGTGCAGCAGCGGGTTTCAAGATGCTACCGATCCAATCTAAAAGCACAGCTAACTAGACCATATAAGCCATTTCCCACCTGCAATATACGTATAGATTTTACAAATATATAATTATAACACGAAGAGATTGTTAAAATATATAATGGGTATTGGTATAATACGTATATTTAATCAGATTATGCAACCACGCCTGTCCACACTCTCAACTCACCGAATGCCGTGCCGGGAGTGGTAGCTCGCTCCTGTAACCCTAGCGGGGCTATATAGTCCAATACAGGGCTTAGCTCGGGGGAACTCCATTTCTCCCATTTTTCAACTCACCGAAGAATAGGGGGGAGGGGGAGGAGGAGGGGTGGGGTGGGGGGGTGAGATCCAACTGCATCTGTTACGTTTTGTTTCATTACTCATAGTGACAAAGGCACGCGCTTGCTGGTGTGAGGCGTGAACGATAAAGCAGCCTCAGGGCAAACTTGGTGGAGGACTGAGGACAAAGGACTACTTGCCGAAGAGACGAACGATCAGTACCCATTTGTGAACGATGATTACCATGAAGCCTGGGTATCTTTCACCTGGTGTTTTATTTTTCGTAAAGATTCGCATTCGGCACAACTGATAGTGGATAAATATTTAAGCGTTACACCAGAGTAACATGATCTTCATATCTTCAAGTGATACACCTGTTAATATGAAGATCTTAAGTTCAGGAGAGAGAGAGAGAGAGAGAGAGAGAGAGAGAGAGAGACGAAGGAAGAAGGGAGGGGAAAGGCAAATGGTGGGCATAAAAATGGAGGGAGGGAAGTAAGAGAATGCATACGAAGGAAGGAGACAAAAATACGAACAGAAAGGAAAATAGGAAGAAAAAGGCCTTCTGGAGGAGGAAGAGGGAGAGGGAGGAATAATATAGAGAGGGAAAATGTGAAGGAAGGAAGATGGAACTGGGAGGAGTGAAAATAAAAACGAGGGAGGAGGCCGTAGCACGGGCCGAACAGGGTAGTACTCCCGCGGGGAATGGGAATGCTGGTGATAGGGAGAGCTGGAGCTCCTGTTTCACTAGCTATCTAACCATCCCCCTTTGCTGACCTTTTCAGTGTGACAGTAACATGGAGAGTAGACCAGCATACTCTCCCAAACATTTCCTCTATCTATGCACTACACCACATGCACTTTACATTTCACACAACGTATCCCACTACGTTACAGGGGTTGGCGCCAGCAAGGGCATGCGGCCAGAAAACTTCGCCCCCGTTACCTATTTCAGTCTTTGGGGGTTTCATTTCTTGGAAAAGCCAAATCTGCTCTGTGTGTGTGTTTGTGTGTGTGTGTGTGTGTGTGTGGAGGGTGGGTGATGGGTGGCATACGGATATGTGTGGGGGGAGTGTTATAGATATGCTTGTGTTCATGGGCGCCTACGTGTGTGTGTGTGTGTGTGGAGGGTGGGTGATGGGTGGCATGCGGATATGTGTGGGGGAAGTGTTATAGATATGCTTGTGTTCATGGGCGCCTACGTGTGTGTGTGTGTGTGTGTGTGTGGAGGGTGGGTGATGGGTGGCATACGGATATGTGTGGAGTGAGTGTTATAACCGATTTAATTTAGCCCAGTCTCACCTAACCTATCAATATTTGCTCGAATTGAACCCTGCCTAACCTCGCATGACCTAATCCAACCTAAATCAACCCAGCCTAATCTAGCTTAACCTCACCTAACCCAGTCTAATTATATTTAACCTCACAATCTCACCTAACCTTGCCATACCTAACCTAACCTATTCTGACGCTGCCTAACCCTATCTAAAGAGACCTAATCTCACCCAGTCTAACAACCTAACAATACCTGACCTAACCCAAACCAGCCAAGCCTAAAATGACCTAATCCAACCAAACCTAACCCAGCCTAACCTAACCTAATATAACCCAACGTAAATATAGCTAAAAACGAAGTATTCTAAACCAATCTAACCTAATCCGTCTAAACCTAATCAAGCTGAACCCAATCCGACATAAAATTACCTAATCAGACCAAACCCTGCCCAAAGTGACCTAACCTAACTTTCGATCATCCATACTTTCGCTAACAAATTTTGCTGTCCCAAAGTCTACGGATGTCACACGCCAAGTTTCGGCCGTTCTGTGTACTGTACCTACACTGTCTACTTGCCTGCCTACCTGCCTGCCTCCATACACTACCTGCTTGCCTGCTTACCTGCCTACACTGTCTACTTGCCAGCCAACCTGCCTGCCTCCATACATTACCTTCTTGCCTGCTTACCTGCCTACACTGTCTACTTGCCTGCCTACCTTCCTGCCTCCATACATTACCTGCTTGCCTGCTTATCTACCTACACAGCCTACTTGCATGCGTACCCACCAGTATTACCTGCCTGTCAACCTACGTTACCTCCCTACTTGCTTCCTTTGTCTACCTACATAACCTGCTGGCCTGCCTACCGACTTAAATTAACTGCAGACCTGTCTACCTTTCTTATCTACTTTACCTGCCAACTTGCTTCCCTGCCTGCCTACCTACATTACCTTTCTATTTGCCCGAATCTCTCTCTCTCTCTCTCTCTCTCTCTCTCTCTCTCTCTCTCAGTTCGTTTGCCAAGTAGTCAACAAACAGACCAGATCCACTTCTTCCCTCTTCTTCACCTCCTCCTTTGAATCCTCTATTCTTTCCCTCTTCTCTCCTTCTCACCTTGTTTTCCTTCCTACTCTCTTTTCCGCTTCCCTCCCTCCTCCATTCCACTTCATCGCTCTCTCAGCGTCCCACTCTTCATTTTAATTGTCTCCTTGTACCTCATGGTTTAAGACGATATATGTGTTTTATATTTTTCGGTTTGTGTGTGTGTGTGTGTGTGTGTGTGTGTGTGTGTGTGTGTGTGTGTGTGTGTGTGTGTGCGTGCGCATTTTACATATTTTGATGAGTAATTTTACAGGCTTGTGGTTTTGCTTAGGTCAGTTTCCATTTCTCTCTCTCTCTCTCTCTCTCTCTCTCTCTCTCTCTCTCTCTCTCGGGGTCATGTTGAGCGAGCATGAGATTTCTTTCATTACGTTCATTCTTTCTTTCCTCTTTCTTTTGCCTTCTTCTCACCGTCTCTTCTTTTCCATGTCTTTTCTCTCCTTGTCCTAGTTCATTCCATTGTGTATCTTCTTTCTGGTCTTCTCTTTCTTGTTCCCAATCTTCTGGTACTTCTCATTTTTCATCTTCCTTTTCTTTTATCCTTTTCTTCCTTCATTTCCTCCTCCTTCGTTTCCTCTTCCTCTTTTCTCACACCTCTTTTGTCTCCTGGTTCCACTACCTCCTCCTCCTTCCTTCTTTCCAGCCTTTTAATCCTCCTCCTCCTCCTTCACCTTGACATTATTCCTCATTCCCCAGCCTCTTTACTCACCCAGTTTTTCTACCTTGACTTCCTCTTGGCCGACTTTTTCGTTTCTGTTCTTTTGAAGTTCTCTCTCTCTCTCTCTCTCTCTCTCTCTCTCTCTCTCTCTCTCTCTCTCTCTCTCTCAGTTCATTTTGTTGTCTGCTTTTATTGTGCCATCTCTTTCTGTTTTTGCAGTTCTTCTCCCTGCCCTCCCTCTCATGCAGGCGCTGCCTTTTTTGTCTTTCTCCAACTTAACTCATTTCTTCCAGTCTTCTCTGCATCAGCATTCTTCGTCCTATTTTGTTCATGTTTTTCTCTGTTGTTGCTGATATTCTTCTTTCTTGTTATTATTCTCTTCCCTGTTAATTTTCATTTTCAGTCGCCATCATCATCATCATCATCATCATCATCATCATCATCATCATCGTCGTCGTCGTCGTCATTAATCATCAATCATCATCATCATCATTATCATCGTCGTCCTCGTCGTCATTAGTCATTATTCATCATCAGCATCATCATTATCGTCGTCATTAATCATCAGTCACCATCAGCATCATCATTATAGTCGTCTTCGCCGTTGTCGTCGTCATGAGTCACCATTCTTCTCAGAAAAACATCTGAGAAAGTTTCCCACAAAAGACCAACGTAGGCAAGGAGTTGTGCAGTAGTTTATGGGGAAGCATCAGATTAGATGAGTATTAGAGATGCATTGCTGTAAGATTTAGTTTCGGGTCTTAGTTGTGTCTAATTCTTATCATTAAACATGGCCTAGTTTGTAGTTGCAAATACTGGATCCAAATTTGCTGACAGTACAAACTGAGCGACACACCGTACAGAGACAAATAATTCAGAGGAATCTTGATGACCTGTCCAGTTGAGCCAGACTTCGAAACAAGTATTTACAAGTCGTTGATGTACAGTAAGTGTCTGGCTTCCAACCCCCTGTTAAACATGTTCATAACTAAAGGAAAAAAAACTTCCTCTGAAATCTCAGTGACAGTTTTTCTCTGCTGTATGAGGGTCCTTCTTTCTTTTGCCTGCCGGCTACTGCTGGAAGGATTGGTGTGTAGATAGGGAGCCTTTTTTGTTTACTCTATATTTGGCCAAAAAAGACATGCCATAGTCTTAGTCTTTTCTGTAACGAAAAACTTCAAAAGGGCCATTAGGTCTGTTGTTACTTGCTCTCCTCTCTAACAAGATCACCATCACCACCACCACCACCGCCTCCGCCACCACAAGTCTCTTTCCTCCTCCTCTTCATCATCACCATCGTCATGTACGGTATTAAAAGACTTTAAGCTATTCGTTTGTATCTCATCCACCACCATTATCACTACCACCACAACTGGCATCATGATCATTATGATCATGATCATCATCATCATCATCATCGTCGTCCATTACTTATTCATTCTCTACCTTCTCTCTGTACCTTTCCTCCTCCTCTCCCTCGTGCTGTCATTGCTTCCACCCATTACCCACTTACTAGACATTACGCCATACCATTATTTTCTCCTTCCCTGCCTCCGCCACGTCATCTTCCCTCCTCACTCTACTTTTGTCTCCTCATTTAATTTTTGACCTACTTAATTTGACTTCTCGTCCGTGTATTTTCTTGTGCGTTTTTCAGTGGCTATTTATAACGTTCTTTAAGCTATATGTTTTCTGTTTTAATGCACAGGGTTTTATTGATAGTCTGTATTGGTTTGTTTTTTTACCATTTATTTACGTTGTATTTGATTATTGCACAGTTGACTATTAGATTTGATTTATTTGTTTGCTTTTGTGTGTGTGTGTGTGTGTGTGTGTGTGTGTGTGTGTGTGTGTGTGTGTGCCGTTTGTACTCTGTGTATATATGTATTTTATTATATAATAATAAACAGTGTCTTAAATTTCATATAGGCCTACTTTTCTGTCGATTTCAAAAAGTGAAATATTCTTTCTCTTGGTCAGTGTTCTGGCTTTGTTTCAGACTACATTTGCTCTGTAATCACCGCCAGGTATTTTTCATGTTCCTTTCATTCTTCCTTTCATTTTTTTTTTCTTTGACCCTACTCCCCATTTTACTTACGTACTCTGCTTTTTTCATTTTATTCCTTCCTTTTCCTTGCCATTCTAATTCTCTCTCTCTCTCTCTCTCTGATTTTCATCCTTATGTACTTTCAAAAATTCTTTATGATGTCTGATTGCCATTTTTTCATTTACCCACATAACTTTGTCGCTGTGTAATGTATGCTGTTTATCTATTTGCAGATCCCTATTTATCATCATTAAACCCATCATCCCGTGTCAGTGTGCTGGTGAAGAAGTCTCTCAGGTAAGTATGCTGTCATAAGTATAGTGTGTTTAATATTTTTTGATTACCACCTACCATTTATTGCCGTCACCAGCATACATGGCAGATAGTTATGTTTTCATCCGTGTGTCAGTCTGTCCACTAGATCACGTGGAAAAGTAATGGCAGGATTAGGATTAATATTGGTGATGTTTATGTTGACCCAAAGGATTCAATGAAATGATCTGGCCAAAGTTTAACTGGTGAGAAAAAATCGGTGCACAGAACGGCAAACAGTTTAACACCAAAGACGACGGCTGTTGTATAATGGCCAGTAATTCTGCCACACAGTGTTATAGCTGCTTTTGTGAGAATACCATATATCGCTTGATTGTGACAAATCTTGTTTGGCATTGTTAACGTATGGACGTTCATATAACAGAATATTTTTAGAGGGGGACATCATGAACTATATTGATCATCTGGGATATCACCGAAACCTTCTTGCGTGACATATTTTTGATCGTGTGTGCATTGTAGTTCAAGGATTGTCGGACAGGTAATAGACGATAACGTATTAGTAATTACTTAGCTTGGCGGAGGTCAACTACATTATGTCCTGGCAGTTGATGATACATTTAATTGTCTTTATTGTTTTCATGGAAATATTCGTTTCAGTGTGTGCATACGTTTGTATACTTCCACTTGTTGCCTTTCGATTTTCGTTTGTATTTATGTATTTATTTATTTTTGGGTTGCATCTTATGCTTTCCATTACTCCAGTTTGGCCATTGTTAGTTGCTGGAGAGGGGCACCTTCACATGATGCCACCGGTATAACCAGGTGACTGAGGTACTTGATAATACAAACGTCCCTCAGCACCTGCCTATCCACCGAACGGAGAATGGTGGACTGCAAGAGAAGGGCAACTTAAGCCTGCAGTCTACTAGGTTCACGTTTCAGATGAGCCTGGGGCACAACAACAACAACAACACGCCTTAATTACTCTGACTCGTACTCATTTCTGTTCGCTTTCAGTGTAAGTACCCCCTTTTTTTTTTTCAGTTTTCCTCTCTACCTTTGGTCATATTTGTTTACACCTTGTGATTCTTATCATTCTTTGTTGTCTTCTTCTGTATAACTGCTCAGCCTTTCCCAAAACTTTCACTCTTGCCATCTCTAGTATTCATGTTTTTTCGGTTCCTGTCTCTGTCTTCCTTTTACTTGTCTTCACCTTTTCTTCATCTGTTCTGGGTTCCGGCATTCATTTACCTCCTCGTTTCTTGCTGGTCCCTATATTTCCCTGCTGTTTCTTACCACGTCATGTCTTTTCCTTCATGACTCTCTCTCTCTCTCTCTCTCTCTCTCTCTCTCTCTCTCTCAAAACTTTCGTCAGTTTGTCCTCTCGCATTCTTCCCCATCATGTTTTCGTTCATTATCGCCCGCTTTTAGAAGGCGGAGCGATAATGTTTTTGCCTGCCTCTGTGTGTGTGTGTGTGTGTGTGTGTGTGTGTGTGTGTGTAAAGCCATGTATGTAAAAAAGATATCTCGAATGCAATGATGTGATGGTTGCAACATTATAAGTATCAACAGCCTACGTCCACACATTCAAGGAAGTAAGGATGCAGGTGACTAGTTTTTCAGAATACTTGGATGTAAAACGTTCTTAAAACAGACAGCTTTGCCTGGAATGGAGTTTCACAAAAGGAATCTTATTAATCCATTCATTTCGATGATATCTTTGTATTTTATCGTAGGCTACTTCCAGAGGCTTTATTTAGCTTTGGAGACTTTTCAAAATTAGGAGGTAGAAAATGCCTCCATTAACCCCTTCACTACGAGAGGGATCTTCTAAGCTGAAGAAAACAGTCGGACGGTAGACTGATTAAAACGGAAAAGACGTCGTCGGGTTGAAGAGGTAAAAATGAGAGAAAGATAGAGGAAGGAAGGTGATTAAAACAGATAAAAAATAAATAGAAGGAAGTAGAGTAGAGGAAGTTGATAAAAGAAAGAGGAAGGAGGTTGAGAGATCTGAAGGTACTGGATTTGATTAATAGAATGAACGGAAAGTGAGGGAAATTTGAAATAAGGTGTTGAATGGAGAGAGGGGAGGATGGTAAAGGAGAGAAAAATTTGGGAGATAGAGAGTTGGAGCAGGAGGTGTATCGTGAGAGGAAGGGAAAAAAAAAAGAATGACGCTGGAATGGTGTGTGCGTGTGTGTGTGAGAGAGAGGGGGGGGAGGGGGGGGACGATTGGATAAAAAGATATCTGTCTGTATCAGTTCATAGACGGAGAGAGAGAGGGGGGGGGGGTTCGTGGATAAAAAGACTCAAAAAGACTCTGTATTTGTATCATTCCATAAAAGAACCTGTACATAACACTGGACCTGCTCGGAGGGAGAGTAGTAGCCAGAAATAACCCTTACTAATGCTAGCAAAGTACGAATGAGGGACAGGGTGTCAGTTGGAAGAGCGATGTCTGGGTAAATGAAATTGTAGTACTGTCCATGTTTGTGTGTGTCAGCGTTTACGTACGTCATCCATTAAAGTTGGCTTCCTAGCGTGCCCGACGATGGGATATGGCCAAAGAATAGATAATATATTTCACAAGGCTTAGCAACCCTACTTCCTACTCGTTTTCACATATTACCACTTCGGCACTACCAAATTTCCATGTTGAATACATGTTAGGACTGTTTCGTTAAGGAACGCTGTGACGATTTTAACGGGGATGTTTTTACATGTCAGTGGGTCCTCAACAAGATTAGGACGGTGTGTTTTAATGAAATTTGATAATAAAGCTGTTCGCTGCCCCAGCCTGGGATCGTAATCGCGTACATTCGGACGGCAGACCACTTTTCCAACCACTGTAATACGTGCTGGCATAATGCAACGCAACCACGGTGTTGGTTGGAACCCTAGACTGGCAGTATACGCATCGCGAGATGAGTAGGCCAGCCACTGACCCACCACATCTCCGGCCACCAACATAGGGAATGCCTGATGTACTGTACTGTTTTTTTTTTTTTTTTTTCTTACGAGTAGTATGGATTCCAGGAAGGACGTTTTAGTGGTGATACCCTCCCGTGTTTTCTTCTTTTTCCTTTTTTTTTCTTTTTTTTCTTTTTTTACGCGCGTTGGTCCTCCTTCGTGAACTTTGGCCAAACTTGAACCATTGCCTTCGATATCATAGCCTTCTCAGCCACCAGCAACTTTTTAAATCTGAACTCCACCTTTTTTGTGATAGTTTCGCGAAAGCTCTTAATTTCTTTACTCTGTTTCCCAGCGAATAACGAGAAATAGAATAAGGATGATGATGGTGTTGATGATGATGATGGTGTTGATGGTGATGATGGGGATAATAATGATATCCTTTTTTCATTAGTCTTTCGTCGTTGTCTTCTGATATTATCCCGTATGTCTACCTTCTGTAAACTGTCGTCTTCTGGTGTGTATGATATATTTGTAAATAATCATTTTTTTTTTGTTTACAATATGCCGCTTCATCGTGTAATCATACTGAACTTTTCCTATGATAAAGACAAAACAAATATACAGTATAGTTGTAGAAGACCGGTGTTGTAATGAACCCTTTCATGGTGGTGACAGCTCTAGTACTGTGCAGCAGTCAGCGCCAGACTGTTTGACTCAGCTAACACTGAATCATACTGAGACAGCTATAGTATGAATTAACCCCAACATTCTGGGTACCAGTACACCATTCCTGTGTTTGTCTGTCTTGGGTTGAAATTATTAACTTCATTACCCCTTCAGCCCCAGGACGTAATATGTTTATTTTATACTTGCTGCCACCACGTGATTTAAGTCAGACTAGAACACCCCAACAATGAAGGGGGTAATGTCGGCTACAGGTGTATTCGATTACTTCAGGTTGAAAAGTCTCCCGAAATGAAGAAACTCAGGTGAAGATAGCAAGAACAAAGGATGAAGGTTGAAGTAGTGAAGGCTGCAGAATGTCTCTAGTACAGCCATTAAAAATGTGAACAAATATTCCAGTCTGTCGTGCAAGTGTGTTTACATCTAAGAGAATAGTGTGATGGTAGCCAGAGGTCCGAATAGGAAGTACTGATATAAGCTGTAAGCCTTTCAGTCCTTTGGTATTCGTATAGCTGAATGAAATAATGTACAGTAGCCTTAAGTAACTAGAAATGGTGGACATTGAGACGGAACGGGATGTGGAAGGAATTTAATCCACATAATTTCAACGTAAAAATAACGCATCTTTACAGTAATTACTAAAAAAGAAATAAATATCCATTTTCAACATGTAGCCTAAGTTAGTGGCTTCATTACGAGATGTATTCCGTCAGGTGATTACAGTCATGAGACGGTAACAGGACTGTGACCTAAATGTGTTCATCACAGTGCAGAGGTTAAGGGGGTGTACTCCAGATTTAGCCCCTTCAGTCTAATGACGTATTTTACATTTTATTCATGTTATTGTCTGACGAGTTTATTCATCATAGGACACATTTCGAAACAGACGACAGTTCTAGTGAGGCAAAATTTCAGGAGGTTAAATATTTTGTTTTTAGTCTTATATGGCCTATTCTTTACCTGTGATGTCTCAGTAAGAAGTATTGTTTTGTTTTTTTGTATGCAGAAAAAACTGAATATACTGTTTACTGGTTTTGCCTTCTCTTCCTTTTGATTATTTATGGACAAATTACCTACCCTTTCTAGCGAGGTCAGGGTTCAGGGTTGTTGAATAATTCATTCTGAGTGCTACTTTCAGGTGGATCTACAGTGAGTGACAAGCTAAATGGTTTCCTGTACTGCCATAAGCCAGTTATTACGCTGGATGGTAAGCATACAGCCAGCATATGGTCACCTGGTGGTTTATTGGGCTAAGGCGCTCCTAACTCGATGTGGCCCATGATAGTTCAGCCCTAGGATTTTTTTTTTCTCACATAACACCCTTGAAGGGCGAGTGACTGGTCTCCTCGCCTTCAGTGTCTGCAATGAGCAGCCTGGCCAGGGTCACTACGTTCCAGGTGGAGCAACGCAGGTTGGAGTTTGCCAGTTCCTTCGCTTCTTGTAGTGATAAATTCAGGGATAATATGCTTCTTGTTTCCTTTAAAAGTCACAGCTTTGAGACACCCAGAATTACATGAACGGTAACTGTGTCATATTCACTTTCTACGGATGGATGGCTGACAGTGCATGAACAAAAAACAAAAAAATGGAAAGGAAAATTGGTCACAGTTAACATAAGTAATGTAAAACAGTATTTTAGGATTTGGTGTAAAGTATATTATTAAAGCCAATGTTGGAGACAAAGCTTAATAACAGTAAAACATGAGTAGATGTATACAGTATAATTGGTAGCTGAGCATTACACAAAGAAATGAGAATTGTACAGAGACTGGAAGTAAGAATTATTACCACTGTTCCCTCGTCCGGAAATTTAATCTTCCTTATGCATACCCCTCTCCCTCCTCTTGCACTACCTCCTCCTCCTTCTCCACCACACCCCTCCTCCCTTCTCTTTCCTTCCATCTCACCTGTGCATTCGTTCTCACTTTTCTCTCTTCTTTCCGCCCATCACCCCTCCCCTATTTGTTTCTTGCCTTTTCTCTCTCTCACTTGATATAATCTACTTAGACTTTCAGAAAGCCTTTGACAAAGTGCCGCATGATAAACTAATGACAAAAGTAAGATCACTTGGAATTGACGGAAATATTCATAGGTGGATACGTTGCTGGTTGAGTGAGAGAAAGCAACGAGTCGTTATAAATGGAGTAGAGTCAGACTGGGCTCCAGTGACCAGTGGTGTTCCTCAGGGATCGGTGTTGGGACCAGTCCTATTTATTATGTATATTAACGATATCGATGTTGGCCTAAACAATTTCATTTCTAAATTTGCAGACGACACAAAAATCGGCAACACTATATTAACTGAAGAAGACAGAATTAGCCTTCAAAATGACCTTAATAAAATTATCAGCTGGTCAGAAAAATGGCAAATGCCCTTCAATGTAAGCAAATGTCAGGTACTGCAATGTGGGAAGAAAAAACAAAAGGTATGATTACGAAATGAAGGGCCAAATCATTAGCAAGTCCTCACTAGTTAAAGATCTAGGCGTACTAATTTCAGGCGATCTGAAATGTTCAAATCAATGTATCTCTGCCGCCAATAAAGCCAACAGGACCCTAGGCTTCATCAAAAGACATTTTACGTATAAAAGCAAAGATATTGTAATCCCCCTATACAAAAGCATAGTCAGGCCACACTTAGAGTTTGCAGTGCAATTTTGGTCGCCTCACCTAATTAAAGATATAGAAATACTGGAAGCGGTCCAGCGTAGGGCTACCAAGTTAATCCCGTCCCTGAGGAACAAACCATACCTCGAGAGACTCAGAGAATTAAACCTATTCTCTCTTAGAAAACGGAGACGCAGGGGACAACTGATTGAATGCTTTAAGATTCTAAAAGGCTTTAGTAATACTGATTCAAGCAAGCTATTCACAGTAATTACCGAGACTGTAACTCGAGGAAATGGTATGAAGTTGCAAGCAAGAAGGGCTAATCTTGATACAACCAAAAACTTCTTCACTTACTCTGTTGTAAGCGAATGGAATAAACTCCCTGGGAATGTGATTGACAGTGGTACCATAAATATGTTTAAAAAGAGACTGGACATGTATCTTGACGCAATTGGTATCGTTTAGTTAGGATGGAGCAATTTGCATATTCGCGTCTGCATTCATGTGTCTATTAGACACCGACAATATTTTAGAATATATATAATAGATAAACATTCTGTTCATCTTCTGATTAAAAAAAAAAAAAAAAAAAAATGCATGTATAGAGTAAGTATGTGGCTGTATGCCCAAATTTTCCTTTTCCATACTATTCTACTTTCTGCCGATCCTATAAAATTCCTTCAGGTTTTTCATTCCTGCAAGGTATTACTTCCTCTCTTGTTTCCTGTACGGCAAATGCCGGAGGGTCTGGAGGGTGGGGGAGAGAGCCTTCTGCTGTGCTATCCTTTTCTCCTGCTCCTATGCACTATATTAGGATTAAGGCCGGACCACCTCGTAGGGACCGTAAGGTCTGTGTGGTCTGTGTATCTATGTAACTCTATGTAACTCTCTCTCTCTCTCTCTCTCTCTCTCTCTCTCTCTCTCTCGTTTCCATCTCGTCCTTTCCCCCCCCCATTCCCCTTCTCGCCACCTCCCTTTCCTTCCCTCTTTTCACTCCCTCCCCTCTCTTATATCCTCCTTTCTTTCCCTCACTGTTGCCTCTTACCCTGATGAGGCTGTGAGGTAAAACTTATAAATTAATGGAAAGCTGAAGGCAGGTGCTGTTTCACGGGGGGAGGGGGTAGGAAGAGAGGGAGGGAGGGAGGGAGGGAGGGAGGGAAGGAGGAAGGAATGAAGTTTGCAGGGAAGGAAAAGTGGAGGATGGAATAGGGAGAAGGGAAGAGGCAAGAGCGTCTCTCAGAGAGAGAGAGAGAGAGAGAGAGAGAGAGAGTTTTGAAAGAAAAGAAATAGAGTTGTAGGCTTGGACAGGGAAATGAGAGGTATTGAGAGGAGGGGAGCTAGAGTTGACGGATTAGAAAAGGAGAGAGCAGGGAAGAGAAGGAGGAAATTGAGAATGGAAAGGAAGGAGGGAAGAGAGAAGAGGGGGGAGGAGAAAGAGAGAAGGTATAGGAAGGTGGGAGGAACAGTAGGAGGAAAAAGTAAGGATGGAATGTTGAGGAAGATGGTAGGGAGGGAGGCAGAGAGAGGAAGAGTAGGAGGTTTGGAGGCAAGGACAGGAGGGGGAGGGGAGAGAAGGAGGGAGTAGGATAGGCAGGAGGAGTAGGCAGTTGAGGAGGAAGAGTGGGAGGATGAGTGGAAATGAGAGAGAGGGAGAAGAAAAGTCAGATGAAGAATGAGGGGAGAGGAAAGTGGGAAGGAGGAAGAGAAGGTGAGAAGATAGAGAAAGACAGTAAGAGCAGCAGGTTCAGAGGAAGGGTGGCGGATGAAGGGAGTCTTAAGAAAGCCGGTTGAAAAAATATAGGATAGAGGGAGAAAGGGAGGGAGAATGAGAGGAAATTGGAGAAGATAGGAAAGAGGAAGGATGGAAAGACAAGGAGAAGAGAGACTGCAGGGGAAGGATGAGATATGAGAATGAAAGAGGGAAGAGGGAGGGAGTCTTGGAGGAAACTAGGAAGGCAGGAAGGAAAAGAGGATGGAGACCCGGAAGAAATGTGGAATGAAACGAGAGGAGTGATGCAGGGAGGAAGGGAGGAGAAAGTGAAGGCGGAGAAATGATTGAGATGGGAAGGGAGACCAGCAGGAAAGGAATAAGAGTAAGATATGTAGAATAAGAATAAAAAGTAGCTGGAGGAGGGGTAAGGAAATTATCGAAGAGTATGAAAGAAAAGGAGATATAGACGGAATTATTACAGTAGGAGAACATGGGAAGATAAGACAGTATCCCTGCAATGAACCCCAGCCTGAAGTACAGTAACGAAAGAGAACAGCTGTAAGAGAAGAATATCAGCAAAATAAAGGCAAAGGAAAGACGAAAAGAAAGGAGAGAAAAAGACGAAAACGTTAGCAAGGAACAACTGTAGGGAATAATGAAGGGGGAAGAGTAAGGAAAGAACAGGAGTAGTGTTGCAGATCAGCAGGAGAGGAAGAACGAGGGAGAATTAGTAATGAAGAAAGTAACAACAACAACAACAACAAAAGTGTTGTAGGGTAATACCGTTGCAGTACTAAGAGCACCAGCCGTGGCCTGGTAATGAGTGTATCCCTGCAGTGAACACCAAGTTTGTATATTAGGCATCTCACATCCACCCTCATTATTGGTCTCTCTCTCTCTCTCTCTCTCTCTCTCTCTCTCTCTCTCTCTCTCTCTCTCTCTCTCTCTCTCTCTCTCTCTCTCTCTCTCTCTCTCTCTCTCTCTCTCTCTCTCTCTCTCTCTCTCTCTCTCTCTCTCTCTCTCTCTCTCTCTCTCTCTCTCTCTCTCTCATATTTGGTTAATTTTTACGTTCATTTGAAATGAAAACAAGTTAAATTATAAACCTCATGGTCTTCGTTGCCTTTTTTAACCATTTGAGGGTATCTGTAGGTATTTTAATCAGGATGGCTACCCCTAAATGTTACGGTTATATTTACCTGGGTGAAATTCCTGCCGTATAAACAACAACAGTTTATATCGGCTTAAAAGTTTGTTTTGGTAAGTTGACATATTCTAGTAGTTTTTTGTGATCATCGTATGTCATCCATGTGACTCCTGATAGGTTGCATATACCCACCTGCCACCTAATCCTCACTTTACCACTTCCACTGTCAATCACTTCGCCTCATTCTTTCCCTCCCCACTGCTGTCTGTCAATTTGCCTTTCTGTGCCTTGTGTGTACTCTTCCTCTCTGTCCTTTGGTATTCTTGTGTCTACAACTCCCCATGACTCTCCCTGACTCTCCATTCCTGCCTCCCTGCCACCCTGCCTGCACCACTCCGTCACTGGGCCTCACTCGGGCCTGTCTCTGGTAAACACCACAAGTGCCACTCTTGTCTCCTTCACTTTGTTTTAACTGCGGTCTAATTTGGGGGTTACGGCCGCGGGGTTTAGGTGGTCAGCAGAGGAAAGAGGGAGAGAGGGATGGAGGGACGGAGGAAATATGGGACGGATGAAGAGAAAATGAGGAGGGGAAGGAGAGGAGCATGAGAAGCGTGAAGAGAGATAATGAGGGAAGGAGATAGCATGAAGAAGATTGAAGGATGAGGAGGAAGAAGTGGAGGGAAGGAGATATAGTATGAGAAAGAGGTGGACGAGGAGAGAGAAGTGGAGGAAGAGAGATACAGTGTGGCAGGAAGGGAAAGTAGCTGAGATAATGGGGGGAGAGAGAGAGAGAGAGAGAGAAGTGGAGGAAGGGAGATACAGTGTGGCAGGAAGGGAAAGTAGCTGAGATAATGGGGAGAGAGAGAGAGAGAGAGAGAGAGAGAGAGAGATACAGTCTGGCAGGAAGGGAAAGTAGCTGAGATAACGGAGGGAGAGAGACAGAGAATGATGAAGAGATGGACGAAGAGAGAGAAGTGGAGGAAGGGAGATATAGTGTGGCAGGAAGGGAAAGTAGTTGAGATAATGGAGAGAGAGAGAGAGAGAGAGAGAGAGAGAGAGACAGACAGACAGACAGACAGACAAACAGACAGACAGACAGAGACAGAGAGAGAGAGGGGCCTAATTTCATCAGTGGTAAGTTTAGTGCAGAGTTCAATCCTTTCAGTCTAATGACATTTTTCATTTCAATCAGTCCACCACCAGACGATTTTATGCAGCGTACGTGAGATTTCCTTGTTGTGAGGGCTTAGTAATGTATATATGTATCTACGCTTTCCTGTTTGAAAAGCTTCTCAGGCTGAATAAAATTGTCTGGCAGTAGCAAAATAAAATACCATCTTATTGGGAAGAGATTAACGGGGGATTTAAGCACTGCGCTGCTGTGGTGCGCTTGGATATATCATTCCTGCCAACACCAGACGATTTGACTGAGGCCAGAGATATACCAACAGTCAGAGGCGTAAACACTATCCCAAATAACCCTATAGGCGTAGCTGTTATTGGTGCCGGCACGACTTTTATTTAGCCTCACACCAGATGATTTGGGTAAAAAAATACTAGCCTTGTGAGGTGTAGGTGTTTATTCAAGAAAAACTTTCTTCTTTTCTTAACTTTGTCAAGTTACTGGTACATACTTTAACCGGGCGGAACCTTGCCATCTCTCAGTCATGAGCTATAGCAAAATTTTAACAACAGAATATGGTCCTGCTTACAAAGAAGTGCTATGGAAATGATGCAGAGCGGCACTGTTGCCTTGTTCTGGCATTGAGCTACGGGAAATAAGCTGCAAAATTACTAAAACCCTTCTGAGTTAAGACGAATGAAATATAGCCCTGATAAAGAGCGTTATGATGTGCCCCGTGTCAGTGAGAATGACACTTTATCATAAGGATTTCCCAGCTTTGCCATCTTATCCCCCACCATACCATACCTCATTGTCATGCCATTTCCACCCTTCTTTTCTTTTCTCCTCCACCTCTCTTTCCTCAGTTCTCCCTCAGTTTCTTGCAGCTACCCTGTATTTTCTCTCTCTCTACTTCCCTTTCTCCTCCTCCCATTTCTGTCTTCCATTCCCATTCCTCCTCTTTATTCTTCTTCTCTCCTCTCCCCAATTCTCCCTCACTTCCTTCTTTTCAGTCCTTTTCTCTCACACAAGTCATTTCTTCAACGTAATTACATTTTCCCCAGCGGTTAGCCGCGTGATAGACCAATGAGACTCTTGCTGTTTTTATTTCCAATACACATTTACTTCTTTACGGTTATTCTCTATCTCTCCTCTCTTTTCTCTTTCCTTCTTGTCTTCTTCGCCTAGCTCTTCCTCGTTCTGCAATAACTTCTCCGTATTTTATTACTCTGTCTCTCCTCCTCCCCCCATTTTTTGCATCACTTCTCATGTTTACTTCCATTACCTCTCTCTAATTCTCCCACACTCCTTTTCTCTTTTCGTTAAATCTTAAGCGTAAATAATTTTTCTCAGCAGATAACCTTGTAATGGACTAATAAGCCTTCTGTTATCTTTCTTGTTTGTGCATTAGGTAAAATAAGAAATAAGTATCCAGACAGCTAGTTTTATATATATATATATATATATATATATATATATATATATATATATATATATATATATATATATATATATATATATATATATATATATATATATATTTAATGGGTACAGATGTTTTTTTTATCTGGGCATGGTTGCTGTGTGTGGTTGTGTGATGCATCTTGAAATAATTCCGTAGTAGTATATGGACCTCATTCTTATGGTAGTTACAACTTCAGAGCAACGGGCAACTCAGGCATTTTTCCTCTCTCCTTGCTCCTCTCATCCACCTCTCTTCCACTACCCCATATCCCTAATCATCCTACTTTTCTTCTTTATTTATCTCTCCTTGCTCCTCTCCTCAGCTCCTCATCCCCCTCATTACCCGTGGCCGTCATTTCCGCGTCCACGATTAGCGTAAGGGCGGGGATAATGGCCCCATCAGCCACACTGTGTATCACCAGCACCACCACACCCTCACTCTCCAAATGGCAGTTTCCACGTGCTTACTTCGTTGAACCATACTGCAGAACGCGTCAGTTCGGATGCATACTATATTTTGCCGGGTATACTGTACAGTCGTTGCAGAAAGCACGGTTTTCCAAGTGATCGATGATTTCACAGAGAGCGTTGTTGCTGTTCGCGTTTTTTCCTAAGGCAGGTATTTTGGTAGGAGAGGACACTTTTTCTCTCTCTCTTTAGGAATAGTGTTTTTTGTATATTTTGGAAAATTCTTACTTTGTTTTGTATCGATAAAATGAATAGGCAAACATATATAAGCTTGGGAATGTGATGAAAAATATTTTCCGACATTGTACATACTGCTTAAAAGTGTACACAGAGAATTAAAATTGTGGAGCGACTGCATTTCTGTGGAACTACACATAATCTCCGTCTGTCCCTCCTTGTTATCTTTTCTCTTCCTCCTTCCATTATATTTCCCTGTCTTCCTCGCCCTAAGAGTAGAGTGAGAGTGAGGGTGTGGTGGTGCTGGTGATACACAGTGTGGCTGATGGGGCCATTATCCCCGCCCTTACGCTAATCGTGGACGCGGAAATGACGGCCACGGGTAATGAGGGGATGAGGAGCTGAGGAGAGGAGCAAGGAGAGATAAATAAAGAAATAGTAGGATGATTAGGGATATGGGGTAGTGGAAGAGAGGTGGATGAGAGGAGCAAGGAGAGAGGAAATGAGGAGAGAAAGTTAGTAAGATGAGGGATAGATGTTACTCAGGCCTCAGGGAGAGATGATGAGGTAAGCAAAGTTCCAGTAATTAAAGAAAAGCGAAAAGATAAAGGAAATGAGATGAATGAGAGAGAGGGATGATCAGCAAGGAAGGGAAACGGATTAAATGAGAGTGAGTGTTTTCACGCTGTCTTTTGACACTTGCGTTGCTTGGGCCAACCGACCTACTGCAGTAATTTTGTTATGTTCTTATGACAGAAAAGAGGGAGACGGGTGGAAGAACTGAGAAAGTAATGAGATCAGGTGAAAGGCAGAGAGATGAACACTAAGGAATAATACAGAAGAGACCTGGAAGTGAGGAAGAGGAAATGACAGAGATAAGGGGGAGCGATGTGGAACTGAGAGAAGAAAAGTGGTGAAAGAAGTGAGGAAGTAATGTCTGAAAGGAATGATAACAGATTGAGGGATCAGAAGTTATGAATGAGAGAGAGGGACGATGAGGAAGGGAGGGAAACGGAGGAAATGAGAGTGAGTGTTTTCACACTGTCTTTTGACACTTACGTTGCTTGGGCCAACCGACCTACTGCAGTTATTTTGTTACCTGCTTATGACAGAGAAGAGGGAGACGGGTGAAGGAACTGAGAGAGTAATAAGATAAGGTGAAAAGCAGAGAGATGAGGACTAAGGGATAATACGGAAGACCTGGAAGTGAGGAAAAGGAAATAACAGAGGTAAGAAACAAAGATGTGAAATTAGTAGAAGAAAAGAGGTGAAAGAAGTGTGGAAGTAATGACAGAAAAAATTGATGATAGACTAAGGGATCAGAAGTTATGATGGAAATGTGAGAAAGTGAAGAGGGAGAAGGAATGAGAGATAAATGGCAGAGGCTCAACAAAGTGAGAGAGTAATGAGAAGGAAAATAGCACAAAGTTCAGAAATAAGAGGTAACGAATTGAGAGGTAATGAAGGATATGCTAGGAAGTGACAGTAGGAACAGGAAAAATTAATAAAAAAACAGGAAGATGAGATGGAGGATAATCACGGGGTGGACGAGAGAGAGAAAGGGGGAGGCGAGTAATGAGGAGAAAAGAAAGGTAATATTATTCGTATATGAGGGAACAGTAAAAAGAGATGGTGTGGGAGACCATGGGCGAGGTGGAGAGATAAGGTGTGAGAAGGGAGGGTGGTGTATTATTAGCAGAGGGACTGTTATCAAGTAGGGACAAATGCCTGAAAGTTTCTTTTGTATTAGGTAACTCACTGGATGTGGCATCAGTCAGTACCGTACTAGCTAGGTTATTAGCTAGCTATATATATCTAGGTAGGAAGAGATAGGCAGTAACGAAAGGTTTGGAGGAAGTGGAAGAGAGTAATCACTTCAGTCAAAGATATTTTGTTAGTGACGCCGAAGGCGCAGCTGTTGAGACGGAGGTCGTTTCAGTATATATATATATATATATATATATATATATATATATATATATATATATATATATATATATATATATATATATATGTATGTGTGTGTGTGTGTGTGTAGTCAAAGCATGTCTTGAATACCTGATCCGATTAGGATCAAAATTGGCACATACATTGTTTGTGTGTCATGAAAGAAGTAATTCAGTGTTGGTGGAAAACGATCAGAGATCAAGGCCAGGGGTCTGGGTCAGAGGGTGAGGTGTTTTTTCCTGAATGCATGAACCGGTTCAAAACCGAATTGGCATATGCACTGTGTGTGTGGGAATGAAAAGAAGTGTTTTGATTGTAGTGCAGATCCGTCAAAGGTTACAGGTCACAAGACATGTGTGGAACTAAAAACCAGTACTTCGTTTTAGTGCTGATCCAACAAAGGTTACATGTCACTAGACAAATGATTTTAAGATGCGTGGACACACTGTGTTTGAAAAGCTGAAGGTGGTGGACAGGGGAAGACTGGCTGAGGAAGAATTGTGTTCTTACCGCCCCTACTTCTGAGGTAATGAAGGAGAAGTAACGAGAGAGAAGCAATTAAAAGCATTGAATGTGGGGTGTGGTAAGATGAAGAGGAGGAAGAGGAACACAATAACAACACTGGAAGAATTGGACGAGGGAATAATGACTAAAGGAAGAGGGTGAACTTGATAGAGGGGAGAGTGTCTGATTGTGAGAGAGAGAATTGGAAGATGAGTTTAATATAGCGTTTAAGTTAACTGTCTGATGATCTGAGGCAACGCTTGTATTATACTGTATTCAGGCTAATGTTAGGCGATATTATTCAGCTAAAACTGAGTTGCAAAAGCCCATTGATTATTAATGTCTACATGATCGGAATAACTTCCTTGTTTTATTCCATTTATTATTGGATATGTTCGGTTGAGAGTCAGCCTGGGATTGTTAATTCTGGTACCATACATTCTTACGATCGTAACAACTTTATTATTTTAGACGAATTAATTCAGCTGAGAATGGGTCATAAGCGACTGAGAATGTTCAAGGATGAAGTGAACATGAAAGAGAGTTGAGTGATCGTGAGGGAGTGAATGAAAAGATGAGTTTGAGTAAACGCGTAAGTGAAAGTAGCTGAGTGTGAGACAGTATGTGTGAGTGAAAGAATGTAGGCCAGTTTTAATAAGAGACTTAAGTTGTGAAGGTGTTAACATGTGACATTGAGGAAAATTAGAGGGAGTGATTATCTGAGTTACAATAGAGTGATTGTAATTGTTATAGTTAATGAATCAGTGATTCAGTATTAGAGAAAGAAAACAGATGGCCGAGTGACTAAACGAAGGAAAGAAAGCCAGAAATGTCAATGGAAGAAAATGAGTGAGTAAATTAGAGAGAAATTTTTACTGGTGAGAAATAATTCAAACTAAAAACAAGAATTTCGAAAGTGTAAATGATATGTGAATGTGTAGCTCATTTCACTGGACACTGTAATTAACTCTCAGGCTCCTCTGACTAACCCCCTTATGAATAAAATCGTCTGTAGTTAGTTGGAGTACAATGCAAGGCTTGACCCGACCATTAAAGGAATAAATCCCGTTTCTACTTTACTCCTCCTGTGTCTGGAATCGTCCCATTCCATTTACTAATGGAGATGACGACAACGACGACCATTAAATTCGAGTTCAGATTAAAAGGAGGGAACTCAACACTGCCAGCAAGATAAAGTAGGAGACCGAAACCTTGAGTAAAGAGCGATTGAGAAAAAGGTAGAGTACGAAAGTAATATTGGCTGGCTGTGTAGCAGAAAGGGAACTCACAATATCAGTGAAAGTCAGAATGACTGGGACTAAGACAGCATGAGGGAGTTAGAGTGAGTGAAAGTTGTGAGTCCCTTCAGTCCGAGGACGTAAATAATATTTTTCTCGCTGCTACCAGACAGTTTCACCATTTCAGGAGAACCCCTAGTATTGAAGACGTTAATGTAGACTGAAATCACTATTACTCTTAAGCTGAATAAAATCGTCTGATAGCTGCAATAAAAAATTACACAATGTTATCATGGTGCTGTACCGGTGATAAGAGTGAGATAGTAATAGCCATAAATTAGCTGATAAAAGATAGCTTACAATATCAGTGAGGAAAAGTGACACGACCAGCTGACGAAAACGCAAGCGAGTGTGATGAACTGAGAAAGGTTTGGAGGAAAACAGTGAGTGAGCGAAAAAGACTGACAGAATGAAGAAATGAGAACTAAAAATATCGGCGAGAGAAAATGTGTAAGCGAGTGAGTATGAGTGTGTGAGTGAGAAATGCTGATGAAAATATAATAATGATTGAAAGCGAGTGGCAGAATGAAGAAAGTAAAGTCAGAGAGAGAGAGAAAGAGAGAGAGGGTGGGGGGAAGGGGAATGATGCAGTTCAATACCAGTTAGTTACAAACACATCAGTAACTTTGTCGTATCCTTGCTCTTGATTTTGAGTTTGCATGTGTTTTGTGCTATACGTTTGTTTATGTTTTCCCGTGTGTTTTTGTTGGTTGGCTTGTATCTGTGTGTTTATAAGCGTGTTTGTGTAAGTTTGTGTTTGTGTTTGCGTGCAGTGTCATTGTGTGTGTGTGTGTGTGTGTGTGTGTGTGTGTGTGTGTGTGTGTGTCCGGATGTTATATGCTTAGTGATTTAAGTCATGTAAATATATGTGAGCCGGGAGTTATGAATGAATGTGTATGTGTGCTTATGTGTGTACCTGGTATGTGTGTTTGTATGTGTGTGTATACGAATGCGTGTGTGGGCGTGCAGCAATAGCCATAAAACTGACTTTTCTCATAAACCTTCATGAGCACACGCTCTCCCTCGCTTGTACTTTTGTCCCAGTTTTTCATACACACGCTCTCTTTGTCTCACTATCACCCTCATTTCAGACGCTCCTCCTCACCCTCAGTACTTCAGCCTCATGCATTTATACTCTCTCTCTCTCTCTCTCTCTCTCTCTCTCTCTCTCTCTCTCTCTCTCTCTCTCTCTCTCTCTCTCTCTCTCAAATAATATATATTCTTTAGTTTTCACTATCATTTTACATCGTTTTTCTGAATGTATCTTCCATAACAGAAGTAAAGCGTAAAGTACACATCTGTCTCCTTCTTCGGGTCTTCTTATCTGTATCTTATCCCTGACTGTTCATCTTTATCATTCCCCCATCCCATCTTTCTTCACGTCTCTCCCCTCATGCCTTTTATTATCATTCCCCCATCCCATCTTTCTTCACGTCTCTCCCCTCATGCCTTTTATTATCATTCCCCATCCCATCTTTCTTCACGTCTCTCCCCTCATGCCCTTTATACTCTTCCTGGTCGTCATATGTCTGAGTAGTGTTTTGGTCATTACAAGAACTTTTAGTACGTCGTCATTTTTAATGCTTGCCGACGCCAGATGAATTTAGGAAAGACCCTTCGTAATCCAAGGCATTAAACATATCCTCCATTCACAGTCATCATAGCCTCCTCCCCCTTCTCCTCCTTCTTCTCCTCCAGTCATCATCATCATCATCATCAACATCACCATCATTTGCATCATCATCACCAGGACTATTATCAAGGTCATCATCACCACCAGGATTATCATCATCATCACCACCAGGATTATCATCATCATCATCACCACCAGGATTATCATCATCATTACCACCAGGATTATCATCATCATCATTATCGTCATCAGCAGCAAAATCACCACCATCATAATTATCCTCATCATCGTCTTCATCATTTTATACAGGTGTGTATGTAATCATTTCTTCATTAAGTTTGGTGTGAAATTAAAGCCATATTTTTCCGTGGCAGTTGTGCAAGGCAGTCAGCAGGAAGACCAGCCAGCCTTTCATCTTATTTTTGCCCACATAAAAATGTTTGAGTTGTCCCTCTCGTTCCACCTCATTAGTGAAGTTTGAAGCCACCACACACACACACACACACACACACACACACACACACACACACATATTATATAGTTCACACTATTAAACATGCACATTTTTTCACACTCCACCATCACCCTCCATCCTCATGATCTAACATGACCACCATGAATATATTATCTCTCTCTCTCTCTCTCTCTCTCTCTCTCTCTCTCTCTCTCAACATTACCCCCGCCGCACCCACAACTTTTGGCTTCAGTTTTAACCCCCCATCCCCCTCTCCTTTACTTAATGCAATTGCCACTATCATGCAGATCCACCCTCTGCCCCCACACCCCCACCTTAACCTAATCACTTCATTACCTGGTGGGGGAAGAGGTTGTGATAGAGAGAGTGGGACGGAAGACGGTGAGGAAAGGGCGGAAGAATGCAGGGAGACAGTTATCGGAGAGGTAGGAAACTTGGAGGAAGGGGGCAGAGGACGGTAGGGAAGGGGAGGGAACTTGTAGTACAGGTAAGGGAAGAGGGGGAAATAACAGGGAGAGGGTGATTGAGGAATGGAGGTGGAAGGGAGCTAGGAAGACTGGGAGAGGGGAAAATGTTAGAAAGGGGAAAGGAATGGGAAATAGAGAGAGAGAGTGGGGAAGGAAAATTTTAAACAAAGAAAGGAAGGAGAGGAACAAGAAGGAAAAGACGTGATGGTAGGGGAAAGGAAGGGGAGTAAGTGGAGGGAAGAGGAAGAGGGTGGAAAGGGGAATATATTAGGAGGGAGAAAGGGAGGGGGGGGGGAAAGAAGAGGAAGATGGGTGGAAGGGGACGCTTGTAAATGTCTTGCAACTTATTCCAGTACTAACAGTGTATACTGTATATGATAATTTGAGAAGCCCGTGTGTGTGTGTGTGTGTGTGTGTGTGTGTGTGTGTGTGTGTGTGTGTGTGTGTGTGTGTGTGTGTGTGTGTGTGTGTGTGTGTGTGTGTGTGTGTGTGTGTGTGTGTTTGTTTGCTATTTTTTCAATATTTAATTTTTCCTCTCTGAAATAGGCATGTCTGGTGTGTTGTGCTCTGGTGTTGTTTCATGTTTTTTCGGTTTTCCATTGTGTTTCGTATATTTTTGTGTGTTGGAGTTCCGGGAGTGATTGTGGAGTTTGTAGTAATAAAGTGTAGCACAGGAAGAGTCTAACCCCACCTGTTCGGAAAATCTCTCCCAAGCTAAATTAAATCTCCAGAAGATGACAATAATAGTAATTAAAATCCGTCATGGAATTCGTGGGTTTCAGTTACTGCGTTTGGTTAATAGTTACTATTAATATTTTCTTGTAAATTGGTACCATATTAAACTACTTCACTCCCATGTCCTGTTTTATCGGATATGCTCTATTAATGCCACCACCAGACGATTTTATTCAGCTGTGGAAAGACTTCGTAAATTGGAGGAGGTAGTTATAGCCATTATTAACCCCATCACTACAAGAGGTTTGGTTTAAGCTGAATATAATCGCCTGGTGGCAGCAGGGGTAAAATTTTAAAACGCCGTCATGTAATCTACGAGACTATAGCACATTTACTGTATTACTGTGCCCACCATTCGTTTTTTTTTTTTTTTTTTTTGTGAGGAAGAAGGAACCAAAGGCCATGAGCCAGCAAAACTGTTCCTTCTAAGAGAAAAACAAAATACAAGGGAGAGCCAAATTCAAGATCCATTCATTTCGAGATGCCTGGACACACTGCGTTTGAAAGACTGGAGATCATAGGAAGCAGGAAATACAGACAGACGGAGACAGTTCCAGAGTTGACGTGTTGCATAAATGAAGGACTGGAAGTAACGGTTAACTCTTGCATTAGAGAGTTGGACAGAAAAGGGGTGAGAGTTTGCTGCTAGACGGGTGCTACGCGCCCGTCGTAGAAGTGGAGGAATGCATGCAGATAGTTCAGAGGAACAGTGACCATTGAAGAAGCGTTAGAAAATTGTTTTATTTGTGCCGTGTGTAATATATCGATGTATTCATATCAACAGATTGTTTATACTGCTGTATTGATGCGAATTTATTTTTAAAAAGTATTTGAAGTTGATATAGGCCTGTGCGGTGAAGCCAGGATTCCTGAGGCTCGAATAGTGTATGAATGAGTGTCTGGCCCATTTCGCTATGTATGCTGTTGCTAATTCTCACAGTTTCCTACTTTCTCTTTTCATATGTATCGTTACGAATTCACTTCATCCTTAGGTGCGAAGAAGTTATGATGATGATGATAATGATGATGATGATGATGATGATGGTGACTGCGTCCAATTTATGCGAAATATTTTGCGAAGGAGATCTCTGCGATGATCTTTACTCCCCGTCTAAAATTGTACTGATCTCATATGAAAATGCCTTCACTCATTTTCGAGTTCATATTTCTGATGCATGCCAAAATTACCTGCCCGTGTGTGTGTGTGTGTGTGTGTGTGTGTGTGTGTGTGTGTGTGTGTGTGTGTGTGTGTGTGTGTGTGTGTGTGTGTAATACAGGTCACATACCGTATATTTAACCCTTTCATCTCCAGGTCATCTTGCTTTATGTGAATGCAATCATCTGGGGTTGTTGGTGAGGACCCAAGCTCATCTGACCCTAAAACCACCGGACTGCAGGTTGAAGTGTCCCTCTCCCTGCAGTCCACCATCATGCGTTTTGGGGGACAGGCAGGGCGTTGAGGGACGGTTGTATAACTGGGCAGCGGAACCACCCCGTAATATTGGTGCCACTACGTGAAGGCGTCCGTCTCCAGCATTCCTGTGGTATTAATAAGAAAAAAAAATGATGACGTCCTTGGGCTGATGGGGGTAACCACATCACTACCATGACATTTATTTTTACATTGTTGATACTTTCAGACGATTTTAATTAGCTTTGGATAGACTTTTGTAACTGAAGGAGTTAGCTACAGCCTCCATTAACCCCTTCACCATAAGACAACTTCCGCTGAATGAAGTCATCTGCCACCAGCAACACTGTTATCATGTTCAAGTATGTCATTGTATTGGTGGTAATTATTTCACCTGACATCTAATATATTTGTTTTTAGTACATCATAATATATTTGTTTTTGTGTGTGTTACGGACGAGTAATTTTTAACAACTCCATTTAAATCTGAAGGCGTGATGTTACCATGGCGGTGTGGTTTGAGGAGGAATTTGTCCCAATGCTTTTTTTTTTGGGGGGGGGGGTGCAAGGGCGGCGACGTGCATAATTATTTTTGCCGTTTGTTTAGATGATTAAAATGTTAGCTTGTTTACATAGTAATAATGGAGTTAGGTCTGATGGGGGCAGGGTGGGGATGCAGGCGGGGAGGGTGAGAGTGAGGGCGAGGGAGGGGACAGGGAATAAATCTGATATTTGGATGGGAGGTAAAAGAGTGGGGTTTAGAGTGTGTGTGTGTGTGTGTGTGTGTGTGTGTGTGTGTGTGTGTGTGTGTGTGTGTGTGTGTGTGTGTGTGTGTGTGTGTGTGTGTGTGTGTGTGTGTGTGTGTGTGTGTGTGTGTGTGTGTGTGTGTGTGTGTGTGTGTGTGTGAGAGAGAGAGAGAGAGAGAGAGAGAGAGAGAGAGAGAGAGAGAGAGAGAGAGAGAGAGAGGCGGACTGACAAATAGGAATGAGACTGTGAGAGGGTAGACTAAATTAGGTCAAAGTTATCTGGTCATCAGGTCCTACATTCACACATCAACACACTCCCCATCCACTCCTTACATTATTACTAACACACTCCTTCTACCCCGTCTTACAGTATTCGGTCTGTTACCCTGTCTCTTGTATCTACTTTCAGCAGTCGGCCTTCCATTCATTACTCACTAACACAGTATTTATCAGTTCCTGCCTCTGCTTTCATTCTTCTTCAGTATTATTCACTTGAAATTCACTACACCTTTATTTACTCACTTCTGTCACTCCTTCCCATCACTGCCACTTATCTCCAGTCACACCTCACCCACAGTTTCACTCCCTGTCCTCACTTTTATTCTTCGTTAATACTCTCACCCACTGACTCCCTACAATTATACTGACTCACGCTTCTTCCTTTTCCATACTACTCTCAGTTGGTTACCATGCACTTATATACTGTCTCAACCTATCTCCCATACTCCTCACCCACACTCACAGTCTTTATCAGTTCCTGTTCCCATTTTTGTTTCATCAACAAACTTATGTCAACTCATTCACTCCTTTCCCCTCTTCTTCCCATTCTCAGTTAGCTGTCCAGTCATTTATTTACTCATTTTTTATTCCATCTTTTCCATTCACTCATCACCCCCATCCACACCCGTTAGCCACTTCAATTTTTCCACTCCTTTACCCACACCCACTCCTCGAGTCACAACCACACCAGTACCTATTCATTCCATAATCTTTACCTACTTCCAGCTTACATTCAGTCTGTTTTCCACTCACTCCTTACCCACGCACAGACTCCATTTCCATTCCTATTTTCATTTCCATTCCTCATCTCATACCTCCAGTCGCAGTCACGTCCTCATCTACTCATCTTATCCCCACCCAGTTGTCTTATTTCCACTCTCGGGACACTCCCTGCATTCTCCTTCATTCAGCCACTGCTCGTCTACGTTCACTTCCAATCTACCATATCTTCCTACTCCCAAATCTACTTTCACACCCATTCCCACACCCACGCCGACTCCCTACACACACATCCACACCGATATTGGCATTCATTTCCTGTCTGTATTTCACTCACTTCGAAATTCCAATTTCCACCTGTTCCCCGTCCACTTTCATCGCAGTGCAACACACACCACCCACCCTGCCACAGACATGCCCCTCAACCCTTTGGTAACTTATTTCACCACCCAATATTTTTACCCCATTCTTTACAATTCCATCACTTCTTTTACTGTTACTAACATCAGACGGTTTTTCAGAGTGTGAGAAAGGGTTAAAGTTTCCAGCACAGTAAATGTCGTATATTTTATTCTCGTTCTCATCAGGCGATTTTATTCTTACAAGAGATCTCCCGCAGTGATGGAGGATAGAAAGTAGTTTATAAACTATTATTATTTTTTTAATGTAGGCCTATATTGTTGTACATTGCTACCACAATCGGAAAACTATTCAGCTTAGGTAGGAACCATCGTTATTTAGTGGTTAATTCCACACTGGCACTCCGTAACACAATGTTCCATTTCTGCTCCACATTCATACTCTCTACCATTCACCATTCACTCGCACACCACTTACCTACTCTTTCACAACCCCACCCCAGCTCCCTCTCATCACGCACAGTGTTTCTTGTGCTTCCTTATCTCCTACTCCCCCCAGTCTCGTGAAGCCTCCACTCCCTTGTATTCCCTCAAACTCCAATCTCACACTCTGTCACTCACCCATTCTTCCATTAACCCATCTCACCTTCCTTGTCATTCACATTATCTCGTCCCCACCTTGGTTCTCTCCCAGCCTGTATCTCCGCTGTCTTCTGCTTCCTAGCATCCATTCACCCGCTCTACCCCTACATCATTCATGCTGCCTTCCATATACTGAAAACCCTCCTTTTTCACCAACAATATCCATTTTCTTGCACTCTCTCACACCTACATTCATCCACTCTGTCATTGCCTTAGACACTCATTATTCCAATGTCTTTCTTATCCACCCGACCTCGTCCATAATTCACATTGTTGCTTCCCTACACTGTCTCTTCTCCTGTCCCAGTTAGCATCTACAATCTTCACCATTCTTGAATACTACAATTTCATCCTTTCGCCTCTCCTTCCCCAATTATTGACACTGTCTTCCTTTCCTTCATTTGCCTCCTTTCTCACGTGGGGCCTCCACTCTCTCCTATTCCTTCACACACCTGCCCATTCTCTTCCTTACATATAGTTATTTCTTTTCTCTCTCATTATCTCCACTTTCACCCAGTCACGCAGCCCACCCCTCCTCCCTAACTCTCCCTGGCCCACATTATTCATGGTGCCATCCTTTCACTTTCATTTCCTCCATTGCCACCCATTACTTTCTCTTCCATGCATTTCTCTTACCCCAGTCTTTAATCACTCATTCTGTTAGCCACTTCCACGCATCCAGTCTCCCATTCGCTTACCTACCCATCTCCGTTATTCACTGTTATTCAGTCCCTCCCCTATACTTCCCATACTCTTACATCAGCGCCACTTTCTTTCATTCCTCTTTACTCATTTTGTACTCCCCCTCTCCCACATCATTCATATTGTCTTCCCTATAATCATCTTCCTCCTTTCTCTGCTTGTGTTTTCACTCTCTTCCATATCTTTACACTTATGCTGTTCCCATTCTCATTTATACATTCAGTATCCTCCTTTCCTCTCTATTACCTTTACACTCTTCCACTCTTTTATACGTCTGCCTCACCCACTTTCACTGCCGTCCCTTCTGATCGTTCACACTGTCTTTCTTATACAATTTCCTCCTTTCCCCTTCCTGTCTCCATTGTCTCCCATTCCCTCACTCCTCACCTCCCCACTCACTCTTATTCCTCAACTTACCCCATATTCAGCTCCCAACTTAACCACAGCTCCACTCCATACTCTCCACATCCCCACTTCCCACATCCTTACAGCCTCACGCCCCGTATCTCCACATCCATACTCCCCATACCTCCATTTGTCACATCCCAAGTCCTCAGAGTCTAATGCTTACAGTCCCCGTTTCCTCACATCACCATTCCCCACATTCTGAACTCCAAAACTCTCTTCCCCCACCCTTTCACATCTTCCCCTCACCACTTCCCCATTCCCTGAACCCGTAGTCATCCACTCATCAAATTCTCATATCCCTCACTCCAGTACTTCTCCTTTCACTTTCCAAAATCTTCACTCCCTCACACTCCTACTCTGCGACTTCCCACTTTTTTATACCCCTACCCCCAGCCTTATACACCCCATTTCCCCACACCCTTACACTCCCTATTTTCCTTACCTCTTTTTTTCTCACACACCTTTTCCCACACACTATTTCCCTTCACCCCCACATTCGTACGCCCACACATTCCCACTCTCCCATTGCCACACACTCATACCCCCACTCCCCAGCTGCACCACTCAGACTCGCTGTGCTCAATTTAGCCTGGGCAGGATTCATAGTCTGTTATCCAATATAAAACCAATCGTTGGCGGGTTAATGTATTTTACCACTCCATCCATCCAGCCAGCCTGACCCTCACCCTCTTTCCTCCTCCCCCCACCCACCTCCCTTGCCTGGCAACCCCCCCTCCCCTGCTCTGCCTCTCCCTCACCCTACCTGCCTTTCCCTTCTGCCTACTTCTTCGCCCTTTCTTTACCCCTCTTTCCCTTTTTTCTGCCATCATCCTTTGCCTCATTCCTCCAGTCTCCCTCCTTCCTTCCTGCTTTACCTCTCTCTCTCTCTCTCTCTCTCTCTCTCTCTCTCTCTCTCCCCTACTTCACCTCAACTGCTTCATCCGCTCTGCCTGTTTCTCTCCCTTCCTTACCTCTGTTACATCTCGTTATTTTTCCTTCCTCTCCTTCCATCCTGCCTCTCTACCCTTCTCCATGCCATCTACCTCTCCCCCTGACCTTATTCGTTCTATCTCTGTGTATCTGTTCCGATAGATGCCATTCTGTGTATCCATATCTCGCTCCCTTGTTACACCCGTTCTACTCACCTGCCTCGACTCCCATGTCTCTCATCCCTCCCCTTCCCCCCATCTCTCTCCATTCTCTCTCACCCATACCCACTCCCACCCTTTCCCTTTCGCCTCTCTCTCTTTTTTCTCTCCCCAGTCTGCCCCGTCCTAACGCTATATTATCTCTTCTTTTTATCCCCCGCTTCACCCGGCTGCTTCTCCCCACCCTCTCTCACCCCTTCCTACTTTTCGTTCCTCACCTCGCCTCACCTCAGCTCACATTACCTCAATTCACCTCTCTTCTTCTCCTCTATCTCCTCTCCTCGCATCGTACCCCTTCTTCCTCCCATACTTTATCCCTCGCTTCCTTTCCTCACTTCATCCCTTTTCTTCTTCCATCAAATCATCCCTCAGGTTCTACCGAATGTAGGACGTTTCGGCCACGGACGTTTGGGCCATGGGCCACCAACCTAGGACGTTTTGAAGAGTGAAGTGTTGTGATCCTAACTTAACCTAACCTAACCTAACCTATGCCCGAAACGTGCTAGGGTGGTGGCCCATGACTCAAACGTCCGTGGCCGAAACATCCGAGCACGGTTTCTACCCACACCTCACCCCCTCTCACACCATCCAACCTCACCCTGTATTTTCCTTTCCGATCCCCCTTGCCTCACCCCCAATTACCTCTCCTACTTTACCCACTTTCACCCCTCCTGCCTCTCCTTCCCCACCTCACCCATCTTTACTCCTCTCTCCTGCCTCTACTCCCTCCTTTCTTCCCCATTTCCATTCCAGCCCTTGTCTCCTCTGCCTCATTTTCCCTCCACCATCTCTCACTGTACCCTCCTATCATACACTCATTCTCCTCTCGTATTCTCGCTCATCCTTTATCTCTTATTGCTCATTTTTTCCTCTGCTTTCATTCATCCTGCACTATCGTCTTTCTCTAGCTCCTCTTCTGTTCTTTCCCATCCCTTATCTCCTCTACTCATTTTCTCTTCACCCTCTCACGGTCATTCTCTTATTGTGTTATTCTCTCATCGGTCATATAACTTTTGCCACATTTTTGTGTTATCTTCACCCATTCTCACCTGACTCACATTTCCTATCTTTTTTCCTGCTTGCGCTCTCTCTCTCTCTCTCTCTCTCTCTCTCTCTCTCTCTCTCTCTCTCTCTCTCTCTCTCTCTTGCACATTTTTCCTTCAGTCCTTCCTCACGTCTTTCCCTTTTGACTCTATCTCATCTTTATTCTTCCTTCATTACTCGTACATTCATCTTTGTTACGTGTATTTATAGTTTTCCTTCCTTCCTTCCTTCCTCAGCGTTCCTCTTCTCTTTGCACACACCCTTCTCTCCCCTCCTTCCTACCTCCCCTCCTTCCTCCCTTCTCCTTCACACATACCTCCTTACCTACTCCCTCCCTCCCACACACCCCAGTCCCTTCTTCCTCCCACACACCCCAGTCCCTCCTCCCTCCCACACACCCCAGTCCCTCCTCCCTCCCACACACCCCAGTCCCTTCTTCCTCCCACACACCCCAGTCCCTCCTCCCTCCCACACACCCCAGTCCCTCCTCCCTCCCACACACCCCAGTCCCTCCTGCCTCCCACGCATCCCAGTCCTTTCTCCCATCCACTCACAATTTTCCCATCTATCTATCTATCTATCTATAGCCCGACGCCCTAATCCCGCAAAGGGTGGCCGCAGACAAAACGCCTCCAAGTCACTCTGTCACCCGCCATTTGACTACCCACCAACGTAACAATACCTGACCTAACCCAAACCAGCCAAGCTTAAAATGACCTAATCCAACCAAACCTAACCCAGCCTAACCTAACCTAATATAACCCAACCTAAACATAGCTCAAAACGAAGTATTCTAGACCAATCTAACCTAATCCGTCTATATCTAGTCGAACTGAACCCAACCCAACCAAAAATTACCTAATCAGACCAAACCCTGCCCAAAGTGACCTAACCTAACTTTCGATCATCCATACTTTCGCTAAAAAAAATTTTGCTGTCCCAAAGTCTACGGATGTCACACGCCAAGTTTCGCCCGTTCTGTGTACTATGAGAGAGAGAGAGAGAGAGTGTGTGTGTGTGTGTGTGTGTGTGTGTGTGTGTGTGTGTGTGTGTGTGTGTGTGTGTGTGTGTGTGTGTGTGTGTGGCGATGCGTGTGTACAAGAGATAGAAAAACCCAACTGTCTGTGTGAACCAAAAGGCAGGAGTGGCCATAAAGAATTTTCATGTACACCATTGGGGCTCCTCCACGTGATTCATAGGCTACGCCTTCGCCATCAGACGTAAGTGATACCGTTATAGGAGATCCCTGGCCACAGCAGACCTACTCGCCACAGCAGACCTACTCCCCACAGCAGACCTACTCCCCACAGCAGACCCACCCTCACAGCACACTCAGGCATATGTGTAGCTCTGGTGGGCTAGAACAGTAAGTGCTTCTGTTATACAAGACCCCTGGCCATTGGAATCCTTCTCTACTCCAGTGTATGCCTGGTGCGATAAAGCTGGTTCCTGCAGCCTTTAAGATAAGTACATATGAAGTGCCATTGAAAAGAGGTGTAGGTGCTGCCTCGTTTGTATCTTCATAGTGTTCCACCAGGTCGTCGGCAGATGTCTAGGATGCTACTGTGAGAAACATCGAGATCAATGGTTCATCCTGTTACAACATTCCTTATACCTGGCCCCTGCAGTACCTTTGACAAACAGTACTCCCTTTACCTGGCCCTTACAGTACTTTATTTACCTGGTCCCCACAGTACCTTTCACAGCAGTCCCTTTACCTGGCCCCTGCAGTACCTTTGACAAACAGTAGTCCCTTTACCTGGCCCCTGCAGTACCTTTGACAAACAGTAGTCCCTTTACCTGGCCCCACCAGTACCTTTGACAAACAGTAGTCCCTTTACCTGGCCCCTGCAATACCTTTGACAAACAGTAGTCCCTTTACCTGGCCCCTGCAATACCTTTGACAAACAGTAGTCCCTTTACCTGGCCCCTGCAATACCTTTGACAAACAGTAGTCCCTTTACCTGGCCCCTGCAATACCTTTGACAAACAGTAGTCCCTTTACCTGGTCCCCACAGTACCTTTCACAGCAGTCCCTTTACCTGGCCCCTGCAATACCTTTGACAAACAGTAGTCCCTTTACCTGGCCCCTGCAGTACCTTTGACAAACAGTAGTCCCTTTACCTGGCCCCTGCAGTACCTTTGACAAACAGTAGTCCCTTTACCTGGCCCCAGCAATACCTTTGACAAACAGTAGTCCCTTTACCTGGCCCCTGCAATACCCTTCTGTCTACCACCACACTGCTAGCCTCACGTACTCTCATAATTCGTATGCTGCTGCACTACCTTATCCTGTACTCCTGTCTCCCTACATACATTCTATCACACCAAGCCCCACCATACATACTCAGCTGCCCTTTTGTGCACTCTTCGGCTCACCTTCCCCAACTGCCTCTGTTTTTGAGCTAAAAATCTTCCTGTTGTTCCTGTTTCACTGCCTGTTCTTCTAGCTGGAGGGATTATATAGTGTTCTTTAAATCTTCACTAATGACGGCAAGGTTAAGACACACACACACACACACACACACACACACACACACACACACACAGTATGTAAAAAAGAAGTCCCCACCAACATTAAAGGGAGCGAGAAGGCCTGAAGGTGGCCGATAATTTTACAACCTAGTCTTGCCAGCACAACACTAGCGGTCGCACCTCATTATGTAGGAGTCTGTGTCGCCCTGCTCTTGCCTGACACACACCCATATCTCAGTCCCTCGTACACACCAAGAACCTCACTGTGCCGCAGTCTGTGTCGCCCTGCTCTTACCTGACACACACCCATATCTCAGTCCCTCAGTACTACAGGGTATTTTCGGCGATACTTTATAAAAATCAATCAACAAGCGTTTGTACTACATTCTTTTCAGGCGGATCCTTAGCAACAATCACACAATCGGAACCCTGGCAATTTCTCTTGAAACATTTAGACAGACGGCAGATTATTCTCACAGATTCTTTACAACAATCGCTTCAATTATATCCCTTGCAACAGCCACTACAGGCTTTTCTCGGATCCTTGCAATAATTAGACAGTCACACCCACAGCAGACTCTGCTCCTCACAGACCGCCTGGCCAGAGATAAGGTGATCCCAAACTTACTGACGGAAGTGGGAAAGACAAGATTCACGATCTAAAAGGCCTTCTTCCCGCTGAGAATTGTGTGTACCTCTCTCTCTCTCTCTCTCTCTCTGTAATATATTTTCAGTGCCAATAAGAGTACAGCATAATGTCGTGGCTGAGGTCAGTATAGTCAGTCAGGCAGTGGGAAGTGTCGGGTGTCCTTGAGACCTCAGTATCAACAGTAAAATGAACAAGGCACTCAGTCACAAACAATGCATCATTATTCTTGTTTGCCATTGAGATATAAAGGTAAAGATCTTGTCAATTACTTTTCTATAAAGCCTGACATTTGGACAGTCTGGCTAGAACCCAATTCTATGCCCCAGTATAGCAACTGTAAAGAAAAAAAAAAGTGAGAGCCAATGGATGGGAGGGGATTAAATGTGTGTGTGTGTGTGTGTGTGTGTGTGTGTGTGTGTGTGTGTGTGTGTGTGTGTGTGTGTGTGTGTGTGTGTGTGTGTGCGGAGACTTAAAACATGTTAATCGCATTCGGAACCCTTTCGACGCCAGGTATGACAATGGCGTGAGCTTACTTCAGTCTTGATATCGTTCTTGGACATGTGTTTGGGAATATGCCCAGGCGACGCTCATACCGACCAGCATAAAACGCCCATCTTCACACTGTGCATTACTCCCGCCTCCCCTCCTCCCCGTCATCCGCCACCGTCCACTCTCATCCCCCCACTCCTCTCTGTCCACCCCACCCATTACTGCTGTGATGTAGTGAATAGCATAAAAATGAACATCTCATCCTGCAACCCAACTCCAACGCGTCAATTCAAAGGGCTTTCTTATCCCGTCATCGTCCTCCATCTTCTGTCATCAAAGTCCATCCTACACACTCGTCTCCATCCATGACATCTAGTCTTGAAAAACTTGAAGCAGCACATCACACTATGACACCAGTAAGGTTCCGTGTAATCATTTGCTATTCAGGCTACTGTGTGCAAATTCATCCATCAGACCTAACTGTATTTTCTCGTCATTCAGGTTAGTTTATATAAATTTAAATATCACGCTCGTTTTTTTTTTTTCGCTGAGGATTTTATATGTAACTTCGTGGTTCATGCTTCAGTGTAGGTCATTCATTAGTCACTCCGACTACTTCTGGTATATACAGTTTCGTCCTTCAGGTATCAATCTCCAGGCTTCGCTGTTCGTGTTAGCCTTCAGGAGATAATTTGTGTTCCACGACTGAAGAAGTTTATCTCGTCCTTCAGGTTTTCGCCCCTTCAAAATTAAATGGCATTTTGTAAATGCTGTACATATCATACAGGAAGAATTATACAACTGAATGTTGTCATCCAGCCTTAACATAGCGGCAGAAAGTGTTAGTTTATATTAATAGGTACTTGAGCCAACAGACTTCCTTTTTTATATTATTACTTATATACTCCTCTGTGCTCAGTGTTACATTTGCTGCAAGCACGAAGGGCGGATTAATTCTTCCCCTATAGTAGATTATCAAAGCAAAATCGTCACTGAACAAGAATCAAAAAGCAAACTAGTAACTCCGCATTCTAAGGTCACCAATGGAAGTGAGTGTACCTTCTGGGAAGAGCCACCTTGAATTAATGTTTCTTCCACAACAATGTGGTAGTGGGGTTGGATGTTCGTATCTTCAAAATAGCATTAGAATGACAGAGATTGCTCGTAGTGAGTATTTATTTCCCTGTTGATATCAATATTTTCAAGGATTGTGTGGTTTATATATATATATATATATATATATATATATATATATATATATATATATATATATATATATATATATATATCACGAAATATAGCTAGTAATAAGCACTGGACCTTGGTAATAAGTGGTGTTCAATATAATGCTCGTCCAACGAAGCAACTGGAAACACATACTTGGTGGAGAAACGTAGTTTCATAACCAGTTTATGTTCATACGGTCCTTGCAGACCTCCTTGTTCCTGTGAGAATGGGTGCAAGGAGACACAGTTGCTCTCTTACCACTGGGGACGGTCGTTTATTCTCTGAAGTGAGAATCCTGCTGCGTCAGCGAGTGTTGGAGCTTTCACCACTTCTCTCACGTTCCCCTCACCTATCCTTTTCCTTTCCTGATTCACCTTGTGTCTTTCACTTTTATTCCATTTAAAATAATTCTATTAGTCGATATTCAGTCTCACATAATTTTCACTCTCCCTCTTTTTCTCGCCATCCTTCATTCTTACTTTGTCATCTGTTACTCCTCACGTCCATGAGGTATTTGCTGTACCTCCTGTGTTCTCTCGTTGTGCTCCATTTACTTCCTTCTCCAAATATTTTCCCTTCATCACCGCGCCTTAGCCCCGTCCAGTCCACATATTACATGTTCCTTTACTAATTACCTTCCCCTGCCTGCCACTATCTCCATCACATCATGTGTCCTTTCCCTGCCCTTTATATTCCTTCTCTTCTTAGCACTTGCCCATGACCCACACTCCCTGCATGACCCACACTCCCTTCCTGCCTCATATCTTGCACCACACAGCTATTGTCCACACCTGATGCCCCTGCCAGTTTCCCACACACTTGGTTCTAACCCTGGCCCGTATTGTCGTAAGCTTCTAACACATTTTCCTTTTTAGCGCATGCCTGCACATACGAAGTGCTGTAATGGCATTTCCAAAAGGCGTATTTACTCCACATAATTTGAAATTTTGTATTAGCTATGTTGTCAAGTCTGCAGTTCATGCCATCGGGAGAATCGACAGCGTGCAAACATACGCAAGAATTTGAAACTACATACTAGCAGCACCCACTTTAAGTATGTTCCACGGCCTCCGTTTCCAACTCTAAACATGAGTTGTACTGTACGTACATCGGGAGAGGAACTTGTATCATCTACGTCACAGTGGCTCCATGCACTAGCGAAGCAAGATATGCTTTGCACCTCTCTTCCCAACACATAAAATGACTGTGCAGAGTTGACATTTGTTTAGAGTTTTCTCCTTTCTTTCCATTTCATGCAGTTCTCCCACCACACAACTAACCTTATGCAGTCGCTAAGTATTGATTTTACTTTAACATCATTTTTAAAAATCATTGGCTACAGATGACATATATTTAAATACAGAGTTCTGCTCCTGTTACCTTTGTGTATTATTTTGGGGTTCAGTTTTTTTGGCCTCGTCGGCTGGGTCTGCATAAACCGTGAATTCTTCCACGTCTTTCCGGAAAGAAAACGGATTTTCTTGTTGCGTTGTTATGTTTTACCAGGCCACTGTTGTTGTCCTCTTTACACACACACACACACACACACACACACACACACAATCTATCTATCTCTGTCTATCTATCTATCTATCTATCTATCTATCTATCTATATCTATATCTATATCTATCTATCTATATATATATATATATATATATATATATATATATATATATATATATATATATATATATACAACAAGAAGAAAATCCATTTCATTTCTGGAAACACATGGAAAAAAATCACTGTATATCCTGACCCAGCTGACGAGACCAAGAAAAACTGAACCCCAGAATAATACACAGGTGTAACAGGAGCAGGACTCTAGACTGAAACAAATGTCGACTCTAGCCAATGATTTTAAAAAATGATATTAGTTATTGCTGTCGTGATCAACAACAACAACAACAAGAACGACGACGACGACGACGACGACGATGTTAAAACTAGCATCAGTATTGTTGCCTCAACATCAACACTGACATCAGTATCGACATTAATATCATCAGCCACAACCTTGACCGGTGGAAGGCTTTTACTTCACTTTGACCCAATGTATTTTGGTCTGTTTAGTACGTCCTTCACATTATTGCACCAGCTACTTCCCCGTCACACACACACACACACACACACACACACACACACACACACACACACAACGAATCTTTCCTCCCCTCACAACCGAACATTACCCAAGAAGTATTGTTTGTGAGGTCGTATTGTAAGTGGCTTTGAAGATTTCGTAACACCGCTCCCTTTGCGATTTATTCCGTTCATTTCACCACATAATATTATCTTTATATTAAGGACGCAAAACTGCAAAATGTCAGTATTAAAATTATGTAAATAGTAATCAAGAGGATGAAAAGATGTAACATGCAAAATAAATCGGTATGGAGGGGGTGTTACGAAGCCACCTGCACCACCCAGAATACGGTGGCCAGCTCAGGGACCACAATAACACTGTGATGGCATCTCACATCGCCACCTGCCTGACCACCTACACCGGCCTGCTCTTAAGTGGGCAAGTCTGTTACACTGAGGAGGATGTTGAGTTTGAGGAAGTGAGACATTAGTGGTGGAGAGAGAGAGAGAGAGAGAGAGTTAATACATCATCTATAGTAAAGACAACTGCGCTTAAATCAGGAAGTGCGTTTTGTATTTTTTATTGCTTTCTCCAGAGTATTTTATTCAGCTCAAGATAGACATATTGTTCAGGTATAGTCTTCATTATTCCCTTTGCAACATGACCTCAACCCGAAAACTGCACCAAGTTTGGCTTGCAATAGTAAGAATCATGTGACAGAGACATAATCAGCCTGAAGGAGATAGCCTCTCTCTCTCTCTCTCTCTCTTTTTTTTTCTCTCTCTCTCTGGTAGGCCAAACTAACTGGTTAATGCAGCCCCCACACTCATGAACACGGTACATATACAAAGTCAATACAAAATAGATCACGAACGCCACAGCAACCATAGCTAAGATAATCAAGAGGCCGGGGTGAGTACCAGAGACAAATATTCACGAAGGACTACACACATGCTTCTTTTTACAATTATGAAACAGCAGTAACAAGTATCGCCACGCTTAACTGTGCTGGGTCAGCTGCCCTAACATGACACCCGTGACGTCGAAAAAAAACGATACAAAGCTTTTTTTTTTTTTTTACACTATCATTTTCTTGCACCTGTAAACTGACAGTATTAACTTCCTCAATAAGGTGGCGTCCTCTCTCTCTCTCTCTCTCTCTCTCTCACACACACACACACACACACACACACACACACACACACACACACACACACACACACACACACACACACACACACACACACACACACACACACGCACACACACGCACTTCAGCCATAACTCACCAATACAGAGTTCATTCCTGTTGCAAATTGGCGTGGTAAAATTACAATGCCATCCTGTGGTCAGCAAATTAAGTATCTTGAATCATGATACATGGTTCGCTTTAACCTTCAGGCTTCCACTGACGAATTTTTTATTGTATATCGGTAAACGCCAGGTAATGTTGTTCATTTATAAAACCTACCTCCGTGGGACTGTTAAAACCCATCTTTAGTAGCATCTTTGTTGATAAAGAACAAGTTTGCAGTTTATTTGAGTTTTCACCAGACAATATTTTTCATTAAAGAAAATCTGCTCACAGGACTTGATATTGTCGCTTACGAGCACTTGGCATGTAATGCATATTCATGTTTGTTTAATCTCAGTTGTGACCTACTATCACTAATGTTTATGAAGGTGTAAAACTGCGGCCTAGCATTTCCCCTGTCAATACATTTTTATATATAAAAGGCAGGTTGAAAAAAATATTTATATATCGTCATGGTGGTAAACAAAATTTCTGCTGAAAAAAAAAATCCAAAACTGATGTGAGGAAGGTGTAGAGCAGCACATAAACGCCAATACCAGTTAGTTAATTTGTACGCGACCCCATTACCGCCGATATCTGTTTTCGATAATGGTGATTATGTCTGGCAACTAGCTGATGCTTCTGTGGGAGGGTAGGTGGCCAGTCCCACCCTCACCCCATCACACCCCTACGTTGTCACACTCATCATACTCTGACATCCTCACAACACAATATTTTTACTACCCACACCATCATCATAGACTAGCACCCTGATCTCACCACACGCTCTAATATCCTCATCACACAAACACAGTATTTCTACACACACCCTCATTATACACTGTCATTCGCATCACTCACTCTGCTTCACCACACCAACACATCATCGCCACACATTCTCAAAGCCCTCATAACAACACCTTTTGACATCTCAGCCACACACCATCAATAAGAACAAGAGACACGGGAAGACTCTGCATTCCCCTTTCCCTGTCCTGTCTGCAAAAACAAATATAACGTACAATAATCTTCCTTTCGTAACCAAGGTGTACTCGCATTTTCTGTCGGTGGAACAAGAGGCATGAAAAGATTCTGTAATCTCCTTTCAGAAAGAAAGAAAAAAACAATTACCACAGGAAAGCGATTGCAAGAGTATATGTGAATGTGTCCCCAGTATTTTAACGTTTTTCCTTTCTCAATCTCTGTAATGTAAAATATGCATCACCACCAGGATAAAATAAAGGCACTTCATCACACCCTACGATAAATCTAGTTCCAGCCGACAACAAACTTGTTTGTAGAGTTTTCAATCAATATTTCAGCAAGAACACTTTTTTTGCCCCTGTTGTGTATTTATTTGTTATTATGATTATTTTGTTGGTGGTGCCAAGAGTTAATTAAACAAATCGCTATATTAACAAAAAGTTCATAAGGATACAAGTATAAGAGAATGCTATGACAGCATCAGCAACAAATGACCAAGGCAGAGGAGCCTTGCTGCTTTACTCTCCTAAGCTTAAGTTCGCAGAAAAGTTATCATGATCACTGCCTACCCTAAAAAAAAAAAAAAAAAAAAAAAAAAAGTGAACTGGCCAATACATATTGCCGTCTGCTTTCCTTTGTACGCATTTATATGTTCTAGACAACCTTGCAGCCTCATCACTAAAATAAAGTAACATTTGATAGATTCTTGCTAACACCATGAAAATTTATCCATCCTGCGAGAGCACCCCTTTAATGATGGGAATAATCAGGATTATATCTAGCTCCTCCTGTTGCAGAAATCTACTCAGAGCTCCTCCTGTTGTAGAAGTCTACTCCGAGCTCCTTCTGTTGCAGAAATCTACTCCGAGCTTAATAAAATCAGGAAAGTCCGGCAAACATAAATAAATAAATAAATAACGTTTACGAGAACAAGGCCCCCAAATCAGCATATTCAGTTCCCGTTTTAGCTGAAACGTGACATGCAGTATTTGCCCCTCCTCTTTGCACCCCATTCACCAAGTTCTGAAAACAATTTTACGATCTGGTCAAAGTAACTGACTGGAGTGCTGAAAATAAAAATCCTGTTTGCTTGCGTGGCCACGCTGCACGTAGGCAGTTAGATTTACTGATTCTCTTTATTTTTTATTCCTAATTTCATCAAGACATTTCAAGGTCTTCATTATTCTAGCTAACTTATCATTTTTTATTTCCATGCTTATTATTGTCTTTTTCCTTTAATCCTACTGCATCTTCTCCATATTATTCACCATTACTTGTTGGATATAATCTGTGTTTACCCCTCGCATACCTCTCGTCTGTTAGTATTTGCAGGATCGCTATCGGTGTGCCGTTTTAGATATTTAGTATTGTACAGCAAATTTCTCTTACAACTCTTCGACAGCTGCACCGCCTCCAGCCAGAAATGTTGTGCAATATTCTCTGCATTTACCTGCGTATATTTTTATCTTAATGGTATAAGGCCTGAGTTTATCTGGTAGGTGCAGGGTTGTATATGAATTTCTTCTGGTGACAGAAATTTAAAAATGTGCCAATGGTTTGACTCAGAGAGTGAAGCCAGGATATCTGGGCCTATTATTTCTAGGACGGAGGTGCTTGGTATGTCTGTCGGACCACAGACGATTCTTTTAATCTGAACGCAAACAACAGACATGCCCTAAGTGAGCTGTGGAAACAGTTGACTATTAGGGGAACTTTTAGCTCTGGCTGTTCCGGAAACTTTTGAGATCACTGTACAACTGAAGAATGACAGTTGTTATGGGTGGGAGGATAGGAAAGCTGGCAGGGCAAGAGGCGCTAAGTGTCAACGGGGTGCAGGCACAGAGAAGGAAGTTCTTATTGTGTAACAACAAAATACTGACTGAAAAAAAGGAGAGAAATACCCCGTAAAGACAGATAAGAAACTCAAGACGGAAGAGTCTCAAAGGATTCCAATATCTGTTTCTCCGCTCTTGAGGGGTCGCCTCAGAACGAAGAAAATCCTTGAAGAGAAAAGTGGAAAAATATCTTAAATTCCAGACAGGAGGAGAGGCGGGTCATGACGTTTTCTGGCAACAGGCAAAAGGTCACACAAAAGAAGCCTGCGCACACCTCACGTCTAGAGAGGATATGAAAGATACAAATTCTTCAAAACTGTAAGAGACTATCATTACTTTGAACAAACCTGTGGTAGAAATCGCTTGAAAATGACAGCAATATAAAATGTACATGACATATTATTACTGAAAAAAAAGTATCCTTTGTTTCGACTAGAATGCTTTGATATATACAGTCATTAACTCTATTACAATAGTTCCTGACAGTGGGAATACCATGGACAATTTCGAACGATCACACGTATGTGTTCGAAATGTGGTCATAGTAAAAAACGACGTAAGTAATCAGCGAATATATTAATCTCATTTACAGAAGCCAAATCCATTAGTTACTTCCACCAGCGAAGTTGTAGGAGGTTCTGTATTCACCTATGTTTGTATGTTTATTTGTTTCTTTGTCCACACGATATTTCCAAAAGTTCTCAGTTAATTTCAATGAAATTGTGTGGAAGGGTGGGCCCTGAGCCAAGAGAGATTTGATTACATTTGGGGGCGGATCCGGATCCCATGTATCCCGTACAATATATGTTCTCAATGAATTTCAATGAATTTTTGTGGAAGGGTGGGCCATGGACCAAGAAAGAATTAATTAAATTTGGGGTCGGCTCCGTATCGGACATCGGCGGAGGTATGCGCTCCCTGAGTGTTTTCTAGCTGATTCTATGTAGCATATATAATATTATATCACCGTCATTTCCGAGAGAAAAACTCATTCATATTCTCGTATCTGAAGTGTGGTCTGATAAAACAAATGTGCAGTGAATGTGAACCTCTCAATTATTAAACCCCAGATCAAGAATAAAGTATACTGAGTTGATCTCCCGTTAACTATCTGCGTTGTTCAGTTTTCAGAGTCAAATTTTCGTTTACATAAACTATTTTAAACATGAATTAGACTTAGGAGGGGTTGTGAGTAAGATTCCTGAACACTAAGCTTCTTGAACGTCTATTGAATCATGCGACTTGTCTGTGATACACTTGACTCCCACACACACACACAGGATCCCTTGGGCTACATTAACCTCTCTCTCCCCCCCCCCCTCTCTCTCTGAAAAAGTAAGCCCCTCCCCCCTCCACACACACACACACACACACACACACACACACACACACTCGCGGAAGCAAGCAAGCGCGCGGGAACTGTACTGAACCGCTAATCTCCAGATTGCCTAACAAAAACGCTGCCAGAAAATTAGGCAGAAGTGAAGCGCTATATTCACGTTTAATTAACCTTAAGTGGTAGAGTACTTTTCATACTCACAAGCCATTACAAAACACGGAGGTATTTATATCCAGGAAATCTAACATTTTATAACAATGAAATAGCTAACTTATGATTTTTACACATATGAATAGCAATATACAGTTCAGAAAACCAATTTCAAGAGTAGAAGGCTATACCTATGCAGCTTAAACGAGACAGGAATTACTATTACCATTTAAAAAGTGTCGTCTTTCAGATTTTTTCCCCATCCATTAAAGAATAAGAAAAAGGCAAAATACAAATGGTAAAATAAAAATAGAGCGTCAAAAGGAAAAAATCACGCTGACAAACGCAGGAAAAAGGCTAGCTTTAAAGGGCAAAGGCAATCAGACTTGGGATGAGATAATGTAACATGAGATATTAACACAAGTGAGTGGAAAAGGATACTAACTAAGGTAAGATGAGAAAAAATGTCATTCGGTGTCCTGAGTCTTGGAGGAGGAGCATGTGTAACATAAGTGTTATGGGTCCAAATGCCACATGTGTCGTGATTAATTCCATTGCATTTTATCAGTCTCATTCAGTAGAGTTAATCAGTCAGTGCAAATTATCCTTGTATTTTTTATTATCATTTTTATTCCCCCCCCTCTCTCTCTCTCTCTCTCTCTCTCTCTCTTTATTTTGCATTCCATCCTATATTTATCTTCTTCCTTTGTCGTGTCGTCTTCTGAATCGTTTCTCTTCTTTCATCTCGGGTCTTCTCACTGATTCATCCGTCTTTTTGTTACACTCTTTCTCTCGCTTCTGTCTTTCCATTTCTTAGGCCCCTCCTTCTCAGTTCATTTTGCATTTCATCCTGCGTTTTGTTTCATTTTCTCTCCTGTTTCTTTTAAACTACTTTTTCTTTTTTACTCATCCAGCTTCTTCATGCCAACCCCCCTTCATAAAGGATCTCATTTTTCTTTCCACCACTTTCTTACCATCACTCATAACTCCTCCCATTGTATTATTTCATCCTTCCTCTTCTTTCGTGTTCCCTCTAATTATTTTTCTCATCATCCATTTCTCTCCTACTATCTGTCTTCCCATGTCCTTTTTTTCTCGTGGCCCTCGTCATATTCATTTCTTCACTCATGCGTCTCTCCTCTTAATATGCTTTGCAAATCATCCTGTATTTGCTTTCCTCCTCTTTCGCGTTCTCTTCCAACCTCCTTTTCTTTCTGCATCATTCGTCTTGCCTCTGTTTTCTCCCGCTTTTCCTGTCCACTTGTTTCTCGTACCCCTCTTTGGATCTCCATTATCCGCATTTCTCTTCTTCATCTGGTCCCTGTATGGTTTCATCTCGTACATTCTCCTACGGTTTTCGGTCCTTTCCTTTGTCTCTGCATTTCCTCATCTTTCTCCTTTCTGCCGTTCTCGGTCGCCCTCCTTCCTCTCTGCATCATTTCTGCATTTTCCTTTCTTGTTTCTTCTTTTTCCTTTTCATGCACCTCCTTATATGAATCCTTTACCATTAAAAACGAGACATGTTACAGAATTTAACGTTGTTCCAGCTGCTGTCAAACAAATTATCCACCTTAAGAGACGACTCCTGAAGGAAAGGAATTAGTGAATGCTGTATCAAATCACTCATGTTCAAAAAATATCTCCAGTGATAAAAGAAATAAAAACTGTCTAGTATTAACAAGAATTAAATAATACGTCTTTAAATTGAAGTTAAAACCTGCTGCATTTGATCGTATTTGCAATAACTGTTTACACGTAACAGGTAAAGAAACATTCCCTCTTATCCAATACACTACTATAATAGGACTTAATATTTATTTTTTTTAGTTTTGCCCCCAAAAGATTATGGGCGATTTTTTGAACTGATGGTGGTAGATGTAGCCTTTATTAACTCCTTCACTACTCTTTTAAGTCGAATAATGTGCGGAGGTGGGAAGAAAAAACTATAGAAGTCGCCATCGTGCTGAAGGGATTACAGGAGACTGGGGCACCCTTCCCTGATTATATATAAAAAAAAATGAACCTCTAAAATGAAGATCATTCCAAATCCGTTCTTAGCATCTGCACATACACACTCCTACCATTCCTCCTCTTCTTTCCCTCTCCTTGTGAATGTTTCTGGTCACTTTCGCAGTCATGAAATCATTTCGTGGTAGCAGGAAGCGTTTAGTATTGTAGTGGTGGTTATAGCATTCTAGGTGATGCATTGCTTAGCCCATCCAGCCCACCACTGGAAAACCCGAGTTCGATTCTCGTGCCGGTCAGACTTTTGGACGATGTTTGTTTCTTCTTTATCCATATTACCACTACCTTCATATGACATTTATGCAAGGTAAAAACAACGATCTGATACAAAACTAACAAAACTAAGCACAACGTACTGCTCTACTTTATACGGCATCAAAGTTAAGCAGAAACTCATCATTTAACACGGCACATACTCGTATTATGCAGGTCAATACTGGGCTGGCAAGAGTTTTTGGGCGTGTATGAATCGCTATTTCTTCGTTTAATTAACTGCTCTGACTTGGGTTTAGCTGTAGGTGTTGAAATGTATTGCTGGACAGATAGTATGCTGTTCACTGGACCCTTTACATTTGTGGGATAGAACATTAACATTATGTAGGATAGAAGATGGAGAAGAATTGAGAGGAGTGAAAGTTGAAGAGGAAATAAATACACATGGATAAAAAATAGCAGACATAAGACGAGACAGAACGAGATGAGGGAAACGGAGTGGGAATCAAGAAAATATGATTGAATATGGAAGGAAGCGGATAGGATACAACAAATAAAGGAATAGGAGACAAAGAAAAGAAGAAGAAAAAGTGGTCTGAATGGTGAAGAAAAGAGGTGAATTCAAGACGAAGTGAGGGAAGATTGAAGAGGAAACATGTATACCGATAAAACTGGAGAGGAAAACGTGAATACTAAGAGACAGGAGAAAAAATTATTGTAGGATTTACCAGCTTAGAGTCAGGACATACATTTTGTGCTTTTAATTATTACATAATTTTACTCTGCTTAGGAGACATTTTTCTCATTTGAGGGGTTACATCCAGTCATCAGTAACCACCATACTATATGATGTTTTTTGTAAGTTGATTAATAGTCCATTAAACGGTGCTTTCTATGTGACTGAACATTGCTTCTAAGCACTAATATATTCGTCAGTTACAACGTGCTAAGCAACTGTGTTTATACATATACTTCACCCCATCCATAAGTGGGAAGAAAGGTCAGAATCATAAAAAATGCTGATGAATATGCTTGATTTTCACGAACACTGTTTTCAGTTGATATTCCAACAATACGATAGTGGGAGTGAAGGTGTGAAGGAGGTAAAAATGTGTTCCAACCCAGGAAAATAAGCACAACAGATAAAGTCAGGAGCAGCTTGGTGATGGATTCATAAATAAATAGTTTTGGTTAGTGTATTATGTAACACACACACACACACACACACACACACACACACACACACACACACACACACACACACACACACACACACACACACACACACACACACACACACACACACACACACCACAATAAAAACAAGCTAGTGGTGTTGTAGTCACAATACACGTGTGCGTGTAGTTTATTATAACTGCGAGCAACAACCATTTTCTACGTGTAAAACTACTGTAACATGAAACTTTTTACGAATAATAGAACTGCGTATATTGTATTAGATTCTGCATCAGCCACAAGCCCTAAATGATGTTTGTCAGTATTGTTATCTCATAATTCTTCTTCCCCCTCCTCCGCATAGCAATTAGGAATGTATTGAATGAAGGGCCAGCGGCGATGGGATGAAAAAAAGGATAGCGGTAGCATAAAAACTGGGTGAGGATGGCGCATGCAAGGGTAATCGGACTGACGGGATTAAAAACAAAAAACGGATATAAGTTAGAGAGAGAGAGAGAGAGACGGGAGGGGGAAGCTGGGAGAGAAGTTAAAAAGTAGAATTTTGGAGGCCAGCGTGCAATAATAGTGTCTGCATAACTTTGTTTCCCCAAGACCAGTAATATCTTAGGGAAAACATGAGACCCCAAATATTTCACCAACGAGAAGTTTGGACAATAAACCTGAAATACAGAGGGGTTGTTAAGTTTTAAGGAGAGACAAGTTTTGATTGCTGCTGCCAAGGTTGGTCATGGGAGGTTGACGGTGGGTGCTTTGACTTGCTCGTCGCAACCCTTTCATTTCGGTGATGCAGTTTCTACACCAAGGTCTTGTCATTTTCAGACGACTTTGACTAACTTATAAAAGTTCTCTAGCACTGAATGGATTAAGTGAAGGCTGTGACTAACCCCTCTACTTCCAATATCTCTCCTAAGCTGAATAAATTAAGGTTGCCAATATTCGTAAGGGAATCCAGGATGGTCTCCACACAGCTGCACTACACTGGCATACCTCTGTGCAAAGTGCCGTGATGATTAGTGAACGTGCAATAACTTAGCATTATTGAATTTGTGTGTTTATTTGGTGTGATCTTTGATTCCATTAATTCTAACCAAGCTTGGTGGAGGGCAGGACGGTTAGCCAAGAGGTTGACCTATTGCTTGTTAGAACGACAGGCTAAAAGTTAAAGTCGCACGACTACAGTAGATGCAAGTTTGACTTAGAAAGGTGTGCTTGGAAAGTTTATATCGATACAGATCAAGCCTGATGATTGATGGAGGATAATACAAGAACGAAGGGGTTTTATTTTTGTGAACAATCAGTCAAAGGTCAAGGCCACATAGCAAGGTCAAATTTCGACCCGTGTGTCTGTGTGAACAATAGTGTTAAAAACAGTTTTGACCCGAACTGAACTAAGCTTAGTGGACGGACTGAGGATGAGCCAAAGGGATGAGCTAATGTTTTGAGAGTAGTAGGTCAAAGATCAAGATCACATATTGGGGCCAAAATATATATATTTTCAAAATCTGATTTACACCAAATTTTGCAGAAGGGTTCCGGGAAAGGCAAGAACAAATGAATTCTATTTTTAGAACAATCAATCAAAGGTCAACTCACAGGGAAAGTCAAAAGCCACCGTCACAGAACAAAGTCGAATCAGTTTTTGTCTTATTATCGCCGAATTTGATGGAATGATTTAGGGTCAGATGAGAAAGAAGTTTTTTCGATTTGAAGAACAACTGGTCCAATGTGAAGGTCATATTCCAACGGCAAATATTCGGCCGTTAGTCCAGTTGGTAGGCGCGGGTATTACACTCACTGAGGGCTCCTTTTTACTTGTTTCTCCATTGGTCTATATCAACATATGTATCAAAAAAATGGAAATTTCAGTGACAGACTTATAATTATCAGCAAGGGGGATGGATGGCACGATGAGAAATCGCGACGGAGTAGCATTCCTGATAACCGGTAGAAATGGATAATACATTTAGTAACATCTGGAGGACATATGAAGATGAGATTCTTGTTCATTTAGACGTATCAGATTATGAACTTTAGGAGATACTTCTGGCTACGTCTCCCTGATCACGACACTGGAAAGTTAATACAGCAGTCAAGATTTCTCATCTAGATACTCGTGCATTAATCCGGAAGAAAATCCTTCCAGAACTATGTGAAATTCTAACTCTTAACGAAAATAATAAAACACTAGAACTGAAACCGGATATGGTAGAGGTGCATGATATGTTCTGTCATGTAACTTTTTTATTATTCATCGACTATCAGTTTCCAGCATTTATATACAGGTATCTATGTCTATCTGCCTGTCATTTATATATCTACCTATCCAATCTCTCTCTCTCTCTCTCTCTCTCTCCCAGGCTCCTTCTTCTCCTCCCTTTGTACTCTCAAGACCTCTCAGCTAAGTGTGAAGTACTTCTTGGAGTCGGAGTTATGGAGGGGAGGGGAAGGAAGCGGGAAGCAACAACAGTTAAGATCACTGACACTGCGAATAGGAGGGCGAATGGGTAACGTGAAGAAGAGAGATAATGGTGATAAAAGAGATGCTAAAGGTAGAATTGACCAAAGTCTGGGATATGGTCAGTTTCTTCAGTATTCCATTTCACTTTTCCTCCCCCCTACCCTTCAAAAAAGAAAAAAGGTGAGATTCGGAATGTCTCCCCGTCTGTCTATCTGTCTGTCTCTCATTCAACTCCTACACAAATGGATGGACTGTAGTGAAAGTTGGCATGTAAATAAACCTGGTTGACTGCAGCCAAAATGTAATCCCGGGAAAAATATTCGTAATATTTTTACCACTTCCATTTAAAGTTTCCTCTGCCAGAATATTCTTAAGATGAGAGAGGTTTGCTATGTTTCTCTGTCTCCAAATGATTCTCCTTGACATGACAGCTAAGTCAGGAAGATAAGTGACGGATATGCCCTAAGTGTGAAGTAAACGTAGCGAAATCTTAGGCAAACTTTTGTCCCTGGCAGCACGTTGTGTTGCCGCTAACAAAGTATGTCATCCAGTCTTCCCTGATATTGATTTCCTTTTTCTTATCAAAGGTCTCTTGACTACGAGCACCAGTTCCTTCTTTAACCTTCTCTCATTATCTACCATATTCTTTCTTTTCTGGCTTCATTGTCACTCCATATTTCTGTCATATTTATTGTCGCTTTGCTTTTGCTTTTCTTTCGGACCCTCTTCTCCCTTCATCTTACTTAAATGTACGCACTGTACAGTATAACTTCTCGTAATTTGCATTCCTAAACATTAACTAGGGATTAAGCAGAATGTACCGGCCTGGGTAACCTTGTGTGCTTGTGAGCGCTGATTAATTACCCGACATTAAGTTATACGAATGATATAATGTTCTATTTGCGTGAAGCTTGCACGAGTAATAAATTAACCTGGAAGTGAAGGATATACCTGTGTGCTGGTTTGGAGAATACTCTTTTCATTCCGGTGGATCTCTCATCACGTGAATAAAATCACCTTTTTTAGCCAGAATGAAATCCAAAGTGAGCTCTCGACTGACAGGACTGACTACAGGGGGTTATTTCTGTGTGATCTCTCTTCCCTTTTTTCCCCCAACCAACTTTAACTCTCTCATGGCTGAAACAGTTCTAGTATTCCATTTCTGTTAACATCAGATGATGTCATACGTTTCACTGAGTCATAGGAACCTGTTAGTGTTAATACCACCATTACCTTTCCCATGGTCAGGACTTGTATGGCACTATGGGTGTATTCTATGACTGTTCAGGAGAGAGGGAATCAAACAAGCATGAGAGTGTTAACTTGTCCCAAAGGTATGTTTACCAGTTCACTCTAACCAAAAATAGAGGTGGTGATATCTATGGCGTGTCAGGTATATCCACCTTCACTTTGATGGATGAGAATGTGGGGTTTAATTTCGTTTCATATTGTAACTTTCCTGGACTAGATTTTAGGCCTATGTTCCTGCTGTGTAGCGGGCACTGACTACTTCTCTCTAATGACTTAGTTTTAATTACTTTCTTGTTATTTCCTTTTATCTTTTATTAGTGTTTTTAGAGGTGATAGATGGTAGAGGGATGTCCAAGATTTGTGCTGGTTGGGAGAGCAAGGTGAAGATGGGGGGAAGGAAGAATGAGATAATGGATTTTAAAGGTCAGTCGATGAGTGAAGAGTGTATACGAACAGGAAAGACATGTATGTGAAAGTGAAATAGGTAGGAATATTGGGAGAGCAAAACGTATAGATTAAAAACGCATATGTTATAATGACCTTCGTGTACTCGACAGATACATTTCTTAAACTTTCTTCTTCAGGATGGCATTTAGGGAAAGGGAGAGTGGCTGGTGATGAAGGTGGCGGAAGAGAGGACACAGCAGCGGAGGACACCATTCAGGAAGGGTGAACTCGTTATCCGGTAGAAAACTTTTTTACGATCAATAATCCACCATAATTATCCTTATTACAGCTTAGAGTACATAAAAAACAGCGCTGTGAAAAATGCTGACACTATAGCATTAATTATTGTTGTTTCAGAGAGATTTTTGCTCGAACATAACTATTTTTTTCATGCCCAGCGGAAAAATAAAGGAAGCAACATTGCCATTAATTTCGTACTAGCCACTTATGCAACCAAAAACGGGTCCAATGTTCATTTACAGAATGTTTTTTCATGTGCGACCAGGAATGTACTTTCGATCCACACCTTGCATACAGTCAGCAATTAATGGCAGTATATTTTATGCAACACAGAAAATAATGTGCTGTGCTGTGCTACCTGGGGCAGACAATAGACACACGGATAATTGCAACACTGGAATCGTCATATTTAACTGAGTTCGTAAAACAGGCTCCCAAAATACGCTGCTACCTTCTTGAATAATAATAACAACGATTGGAGGTAACCAGTGTTAATTATATGAGATAAGAACGATCCGTCAGAATTCTGTTATCTTGTGCAGTGTTTAGGTTTTGTAACTGCAAGAGTACAATAAATGAGTTTTGAACTATTTAGTGCCCAGATGGACTTTTACACCTGCGCACAAAAGCGCGTGGGGGTTGTGTGTTTGGTTCGGTTTGTCTTTCTATTATAAAGATTATGGGAAAATGTATATACATTGGATAGAACTGAACCAAATTTGGTTAAAACGACTGAGGACCATCAGAGGAACCGGCGAATACTTTTTGGCCGAAAAAGGCTATAGATCGTAGTCAAGGGCAACGTCAACTCAGTTTTGATCCGGTTTTGATCAAATCTGGTGGAAGAGTTGAGGACCAAAAGAAGGAATGCGGTTCAGATTTGAGAACAATCGGACAAAGGTAACGGTCACAGGACTAAATGACAGATTCGGCCATTTAACACGAAAAGGTTTGATTCGGTTTGGATCAAAATTGGTGGTAGAGTATTAGGGTAGCTGACGATGCATGGTTCCATTTTCAGAAAATGACGTCAAAAGTCAGTGTCAGACAGTAATGCCATCTTAAGCTCTTTTATCCAATTTAAACCAAGCTTTGTGAATCGGCTGAGGGTCTGGTTTGGAAGACGTAATTAGAATTTAAGAGCAATAAGACAAAGGTGATGGACACAGGGCAGGGTTAGAGGTTCGGCTGTTAGGTCTTTCCATACGATCAGTGGCTACCTTGTGTCTTCGAGCAGGTTGCTTTTCAATTTGATAGCATGTTGACGAATCACGCTATAAAAAGGAGATCAAAAGCGAGGAAGATTACCCAATTCCTCACGTCTGCATAATTGTTTTTCAATAATTTGTTACCATATTGCAACATCACAGGTGCCCACTGACCATGCTGATTGGCCTTTAAACCTATGTAAGGCGCGGGTGTTGCATTCTCTGAATGATTCCTATTGTTCTTTCTGTTTGTTTGTGAATTGGAGGCTCGAAATTGTGCTCGTGTTTGATGTAAGTTAAGAACTGTGAACTTATGAGTTTACATTAGAATACATGGATTTTTGCCTCTGAAGGACACAGGATGGTAGGTAAATTAGATGTGAAGGAGAGAGAGGAGGGTACAGCTGGAGACAAGAGTTCACCTAAAATAACAGCTTTTTTGTTTCTTTGTTAGCTAATATTCATACTGTGATACAGGTTCTGCATGCTTCATTGGTCACAGATGATCAGGGAAGATAATTACGAACATGCTTCAAGTGGGAATTAGACGCACTGGAATAGCAGACGAACGTATATAGTCTGGCAAAATTTTCGCCGCCATTCTTCAACCAGCATTGTATAATGCCTTCTTTATTTACTGTCCTCCCTTTTTTGCTTCTCATTCTTCCTTAAGCGACAGAACGTTTCCTTCAGTCTCATACTCTTGTTGTTTGCTTCCCATTTCTATTACATAAAAATATCTCATTTAACACATTTCATTGTCACAGTCTGCAAAGAAGTGTTAGCAAACTTGCTTATGTCTGTAACCTGGCTATATTAAATAATTATCTAATCGTCATTCACCCTTTCATCTGTCTCCTTTTCACCATCCATCACCCAGTACAGTAATTCTTTACACTGACGAACAGAAATGCAAGCAATGTTTTCGAGATGATGAGATAAATAACAAAAATTAAGGCTGGAGGAAAAAGGAGGGAGAAAAAGAGGAACAAACCAGGTGAGAGGCTGCCCATAGAAGGAGAAGAGTAAGAAGAAAATATTTCGATCAAGAATATCAATTAATCTTACAATGAAATTATACTAATAAAAAAGGGCTAGATGCGGACCAAGTCTGTTGTATCTCCACAATAAGGCAACTTTCCCAAATCTTGGTATAATTCCTCAATTTCATCAAAATCACGGAACAGTGAAAACAAGACGCATTTTATATATCCCTTCAATGCGGTTACGAATCTTATTTTGCTTGTGGCTGACGAAGTGTTATTGATATAGCTTAGGCTAGGCGGATGCAGTGAAGATATTACGCTGAAAAGGGAAATGATGGAATAAAGAGGAAGGCATTAAGCCGAGAAGAGCATGGATCGACTGCGGTGGAAGAAAATACGCAAAAAGATACTGTCGAGTGGAGGGAAATATATGCTGAGAAGAGTGAAGGTTGACTAGAGAGGGAGATGTTACGCTGAAAGGAGTAATGACCAAATAGAGAGGAAAATATTAACCTTACAAGGATCGACTTCGGAAGGAAAAAAAAACGGTAAAGATACAAGTGAAAACAGCAGATGAGAAGCAGAGATGGTAGTAAATGAATATAACAAGAATATATGAAGTAAAAGGAATGCAATGACTAATGACAAGTTGAGAAGGGAGAGAAAGAAAGAATCCAGATGAGGTGAAAAGGTTGGAAAGTTATGAAGTCGGTGAACATAAACTTACTCTTTGACGTAAGCAAAGGAAGGAAGAGAATGCCGCGGAGAGAGAGAGAGAGAGAGAGAGAGAGAGAGGGGGGGGGGGCTTTCGTAAAGGCGTCGGAGCTGTCTTTTTTTTTTTTTTTTTCTTATAATAAATGCATTCTTCTTTTTCTCCGTGTCATTTTCACTCAAGACTTTCTCCCATCATGTGTTCACTTTTTTCTGTTGCGTTCGTTTTCTCTCTTCATGTATATCTGTCGTTTCTCTCTCTCTCTCTCTCTCTCTCTCTCTCTCTCTCTCTCTTGTCACTTTTACTTGCACACAACTCTCATCTTAACTTTCGTGCGTCTAACTTTTCCCACATTTCTCCCACTTTCTTTCTTCTCTCTCTGATGCTCTCCACTAATGCGATTCTCGTGATACATTTCCCACCTTATCTTTTAGTCGTTTCCTTGACATTTCGCTAAGGATATCCCGTCTGTCACCTTCCTGACATTAGTTACCCTCTTCATTTTCACTCTCATTTCATTTCGCTGCATTTTTATTTCTCTATCGTAGCTTTAACTTCCATCTTTCATCTTCTGCTCATGAATGTTTCAACCTGTTTATTTATTCATTTATCTACCTACCCACCGACCTACCTACCTTCCTACCTACCTGCCTACCTATTTATCTATCTATGCATCAATTTTTCACCCATCAGGAGTGTCCAGGCCGGGGATTAGGCTGCTTGGTCCTGACATTTGAGGTGTCACCAGTCGATAGTCCCTGAGTGGCATTATGTGGGCCCTAAACCAGAATGCTGCACTGTCGTCAACCACATTAATGAACCTGTCGACGAATCACGACCAAAGACAGACTGATGTGCTCTTGTGTTTTTCGTGCCTCCTGTGTTCTCTGATTTCTTGTTTTATAATGAACACGCATATTCGCTTGCCCTGAGAGAGAGAGAGAGAGAGAGAGAGGAATATTACCACCGTGACAAGCTATTTCTCCATGTTATATAGATCATACCCACTCTTCCTGGTTGTTTACCTGATTACTTCCTTTTAACAGAGTCCCTTTTAATTAACCGCCTTGCTTTTACTGTTGTTTCCAACGGGACAATAACACAATTAACTCGGGAGGGAGCGAGGGAGAGTTAGGGGGGAGGGTAGTGGGCATTGAGAGGGGTGAAGGATGTAGGATTGGGGAGGGGGAGAGAGGGGCAAATGGAGGGGCAGTAGGGGAGGGAGGGGTACGGGAGGCCGTCACTGGATTTACAAGGTTAGCTAAGTAGGGCAAAAGGGGAGAAATTTTTTGTGAGTTGAGAAGGTCAGAAACTGGGAAACTGAAACTGAAGGAAATAGATTGAGAGCTTTTATGTGCTGAGGATAAAGACAGGTCCTACTTTGGTTCGTTTTTTTTTTTCTTCTGTTTCTAAACCCTACCAGGCTATTGATAAAAGTGGAGAGAGGGTAATGATGATGAAGATGACACTGATAACGACTACCAAAAGAAGACAATAGGGTGAGATGTGGCCGAAAGGGAAGTAGGTGATGGCTAAAACAACAGGATGAGAGAGAGAGAGAGAGAGAGAGAGAGAGAGGACTAAAGTGTCCGGCCATAGATAGATGGACAGATAGGTAGAAAGATAATGATAAATGCTTAATGACAAAAGAATGTTTTCTTTTTTAACAATGTTCTTTTGCCTGTAGTAGATGTAATATCAGAGATTTGAAGGGAACTTTTATTCTGCATCATGTTTGGAAATACAGTATATTTATTAAACGAAAGAAGATCATTAATTCTGTTGTTTTCTGGTTTTCGAGTTTAATATTATAATTAGTCCCCTATAACATACTTTTGATCTCTTCTTGATATTATTCACTATTTCCAACTTCCCCTCCTTCCTCTTCTTCCTGAACCATATCTTCCTTGTCCGCCTACCTCATTGCTGATCCTTTTCTTCAGGCCTTTTTTTTTTTTTTTTTTTTTACGCCACACTTCTTCCTCTCTGCTACAGCTTTTATTATTGTTCTCCCTTCTTCTTTTGTTGTAATTTTCCCTTTCCTCATATTTTCCACTGAGTCGCCTTCTCCTCCTCCTCCTCCCCCTCCTCCTCCTCCTCCTCCTCCTCCTCCTCTTTGCCTGGCGGTGTAGCAGCTGCTGGTGCAAGTTATGACTCGCTTTACCTTTATCACCTCCAACCCTCTCCCTCCTTCACACTTTCTTAGTTCACTCGGCACCCTTGTCCGCCTCTGCCCTATGATCTGCCCGTTTCATTTAACTTGGCTTAAAATTGCCACCTCTCCATCTTCAGTTGAGTGCTGAGGTGTAAGAAGACATTAACATTAGATTATGGTGGAAGTCACGAAAAAGTGCTATGGAAAGGATGTACAGTCTTAGTTTCTCCTACTCTGCCACTGAGCTGTACCCAGAGATTAACACTAAAATATGGTGACAATCACGAGAAAATGTTAAGGAAACGACGTAAAACAGAGGTGTTGTCTTTTTCTGCCACCGACCTACGGAAAATAAGCCACAATAAGACGATTATCTCTGCCAAGTTAAGGTGAATAGCAACACTCCTAAAATCTTTCCTTCAAAATACATACCTCCTTCCTTGAAAGTTTACACTCTTTCCTTCAAACTACACACTAGCTTTCTCCAAATTATACTCTGGCCATTTCGACATGGCCTAAAATTATCATCACTCCATCTTGAATGCAATTCTGTAAAAAAAAAATTAATAATGGAATACGCGTAAAGACATGGAGCAGTGCCATGGAAAGTGTGCAGATACGTAGTATTATCTTATTCAGCTACTGCACTGTATCAACTCATTCATGAAAAGCGGTAGGAAAAAGTTGACAGCCAAATTATTGCTTTATTCTGCCTTTTAGCTATGGGAAATTAGCTAACAAAGGACGAAACTATCCGACAAATTAAGAGAGAAGAACAATACACACTGGCAAAGCCCTTATTTTGACAGGTCTTCCTAATATCCCCCTTATTGTTGGACCGATCATGTGTGTGTGTGTGTGTGTGTGTGTGTGTGTGTGTGTGTGTGTGTGACAAAGTGCTGGTATGAATAGGTTTTATTTTCCATTATTACACAATTGTCGTATTTCTTGGTTTTCCGTAATTCTTTTTCATTTTATACAGATTTCTTTCGTCTTCTCGTCGTATCCATTTCAGTTATGACGTCTATGTTACATTGGTGATGTTCCTTCCATTCTTGCCAAAAAATCTTATCTTGCTGTCAACTTTTGCCTCTCACTTCGCCAGACTTTTCTCTTTTCAATTGATCTTTTCTCATTCTTTTATATTTTGTATTTTCTTTTGTTTCTTTTTACTTGATATATCCTCACCACTTTCTTTGTGGCCAATTTTTTTTTTATTAATCCTACTTTCTTTGTTTCCTTTATTTTGTCTGAATCCCCTTTTCTTTCTTCTCATTTGACCACATGTTACCTCCTCAGCATGGGTCGAAAGATCCTTTAAGGTATTACCTGTCCTTGTAACTCATGATAATCTCTCTCTCTCTCTCTCTCTCTCTCTCTCTCTCTCTCTCTCTCTCAGCCAAGCTCATTATTTTTCCACAACAGCTCCTTCCCTGTACAGCATCTCCCGCCCTTCCCTTACCCGCACGCCGTCAGTTCCAGCTCCCTCAGACAAGTTCCCAGCTGCAACTTACGGTAATCTGGCCGTAACTCTGACACACGTGGAAATTGCTGTGATTCAGGTGACTATTTTTCGGACTACTATCCAATTACCACACCATCTAATAACTTTCACAGAATTATGAGGATATGATCTCATTAGCTTTAAGTTAGAGGATCTATCCAGTATCATCCACATATTTTAGTAGGGCGTATTTGACGTCTTGGACGGAACGTCACCTCGTTGCGCGAAGAAAGTTGCGTATTCCAGCGATGAAGAGAGCTACTTTAGTCTGGCATAGAATAACAGGCATTTTCACCGTTAAGTATCAGAAGAAAAGTATTCATCTCGTCTAATCTACTCGTACATCTAAGGTAAGCAGAAATGATGATCAAAAAATAATTGTAAACTTGTGACAGACGCCAAAATGCACTTAACAGAGACGTTCGTCTCCATAATTTTGGTCGTTGAGCCGGTGGTGGGATATTTACCCACTATCTTGTGATACAAGACCACTGCATCATCCTCGATATCACAGTTACGTCCCTTAGTTGTTAACCTGGACACTCATTTTTCCGATCAACACACAAAGGGTGAATGTATACCCGCGAACCAAAGTTTCGGTACCCCCCCTCGATGGAAGGAAGTGGAAGTCAGGGTTAGAGAGAGGGCAGGTGAACGGACAACCGTGAGTGGTACTTTGGAACTGAGCTACGAGGCGAATAGTGAGAAACCTAATGACGCTGGATTCGAAACATTTCCATGCTATTCACCTGCAAAACATTATGCGTTCGTAACATACATACTGTAACATATAACATAGACTACTGTGTTATCATGGTGTCCTGTGATACTGACCCATCTGTTTCGGATCCTCATCACACAAAGAAAGTACCGAGCCAGTTGTATATAAGTTGCAACTTGTCATTATAACTGCAGTCATAATTTTTGTGAATGTTATCCCTGGATTGTCTATAGCTATAATAAAGAATGATTGTGAATTTAATGTTGATTTTCACAGTAGTTGTGCGGATGGTTATAAATGTGGCAATTATTTTATGTGGACGACTAAACCACATTGTGATGGACAGCGGAGAGCATTCGCCAATAATTTACTATAACCAGATGAAATTAGATGCAAACAACACAAAATATTATGAGACAACGACGACACAGCTGTGGTATCCTGCTCCGCCTTGTTATCAAGGCCTTAACTGGGGCTTCACCTATTCATGCATTATTTTCCTTCAGTCTCTGCCTCTTTTATTACTCTTACTTCCCGGTATCCTCTTACTGCGAGTCGTCATATTCCTTGGAGGGTTTCTTGTCGTCCAGTCCTATAACCCCTGCTGTATTACATTGTTCCTCGCATCATCACTCCCAAACAAACAACGTTAGCCCAAGACTGCTGAATCTGTTAATACCATTATTGCCACTGCCACTACTACTGTAATCCCCCTTTTCCTATTGTGTCTAATTTATCTCACAGTACTACTACTGCTGCTCCTATTACTACTCCACTATAAATCTGTATAATAATAAATATGATTGTCCTTATGTCTATGTATCTGTTAATCATAATTATTGTCCCTGTCCCACCGATGACAACTCGTCACTGACCCGGCACCGCTACTCCAGTTCCCACCCACCATGGATTCTACTCCTCCCCCACTCCGACACCACATTACCCTTCACCTCATCCTTGGGCCAGAAGGTCTGTTGTTCACCCTTTACCGGTGAATATACGTGGCATGCATTAATAAGGCATTTGAGAGCTAAACGGTAATCGCCCTCTAAAATATTCTGTTTGCCAAGTTCAAACTTTAGACCATATTTTGATACCATGAAGGTTTTATGTTGATAGCTCAAGCCATTCATGAGATTTAATGGTGCTAAAGGCAGGCAATAAAAACTAGTTGACCTTTAGCAGTTAGTTTGGTGACCTTGACTCTGACCCCGAGTTGCCATTTTCGAACTCCTCCAAGATTTTGGCCATATCTTGATACGCTGAAGGCTTCATGTTGATAGCTCAAGCCGTTCATGAGATATAATAGGAACACACACACACACACACACACACACACACACACACACACACACACACACAGATGCAGTTAAAAACAAGATCGCTCCGCCTTCTAAAGGTTGGCGATAATAATATCATAATAACAACAACATCGTAGATGTGTACTGTAGTGTTCCTAACATTACACTTAATAACTGCAGACCCAAACGTGCTTATATTACGGAGCACTGATATATTAACCACAAAACCGACCGCAGACCGTTCTTATCATTATCATTGCACCTTCCCTATAGCACTTCACCATGGTAATACAACCCACTGTAGTCCTCTGTGAGATCGCTACACGTGTTTGGGAAAAATAACAGTGCACAACATGCCTACAAACCACTAAAATAAGCATATGATGTTTCACTGACATCCATCAAATAGCCTAGGAGAAGTTACTGGACAAACAAACAAACGACTGGACAAAGACAGACAGAAGCAGAATGTCTCGCATCGATATGTAACGACCTGACAAAACTCTTGTGATCCTGCATTGCAGGTGTCATCACAGTAATAATAATAATAATAATAATAATAATAATAATTAATCACATGTTATTTGGCACGATACTGAGAAGGACACACACTGGAATAGCATGTGTCGACGCAATGCAGAATCTGTTTGCCATGACAGAAGGTTGGGTTGCGGTCAAACATTAATTTAGTATTACTATAACCCTACCATTACAGCATATTATGGCACTGTTTGGTTTTATGTCACAGCTGTTTTCACTTGGTTTATCAGGGAGATTATGGTGTTTGTCCTCCTCTGTATCATGGATATTAACGTGATTACTACTACTACTACTACTACGATTATTATTATTATTATTATTATTATTATTGTTATTATTATTATAACTATGATGACACCTACAAAGCAGGATCGTAATAGTTTTGTCAGGTTGTCATATACCGATGCGAGACATTCGGCCTCAGTCTATGTCCAGCCGTGTGTTTGTTTGTCCGCTAACTTCTAGGCAATTTAATGGATGTCAGTGAAACGTCACAGGTGTATTTTAATGGGTTGTAGGCATGTTGTGCGCTGTTATTTTTCCCAAACATGTGTAGTGGTTCCACAAAGGACTTCAGTGGGTTGTATTACTATGGTGAAGTGCTACAGGTAAGGTCCAGTGGCAATGATAGGAACGGTCTGTGGTCGGTTCTGTGGTTAATATATCAGAGCTCCGTAATATAGGCACGTTTGGGTCTGCGACTTTTATAATTATGTAATGTTCGGAATACTGCAGATATATGTTGTTGCTGTCAATTTTATAATTATTCTTATTAATGCATGCCACGTATATTCACCGGTAAAAGGTGAACAACAGGCCTGGTGGCCCAAGAAGGAGGTGAGGGGTAAAATGGTTCGGAGTGGGGGAGGAATAGAGCTCATGGCGGGTGGGAGAGAGGGGGTTGGGGAGCAACTGGAGTAGCGGTGCGGGGTAAGTGACGAGTTGTCGACGGTGGGACAGGGACAATATGATTAACAGATACACAGACATAAGGACAATCATATGTATTATTATACAGATTTATAGTGGAGTAGTAATAGGAGTAGCAGTAGTAGTACTGTGAGGGGAATTGCAGTAGACACAATGGGGAAAGGGGGAATAGTAGCGGCAGTGGCAATAATGGTATTAACAGATTCAGCAGTCTTGGGCTAACGTTGTTTGTTTGGGAGTGATGATGCGAGGAATAATGTAATACAGCAGGGGTTATAGGACTGGACGACAAGAAACCCTCCAAGGATTATGACGACTCGCAGTAAGAGGATACCGGGAAGTAAGAGTAATAAAAGAGGCAGAGACTGAAGGAAAATAATGCACTTATGAGGTGAAGCCACAGTTAAGGCCTTGATAACAAGGCGGAGCAGGATACCACAGCTGTGTCGTCGTTGTCTCATAATATTTTGTGTTGTTTGCATCTAATTTCATCTGGTTATAGTAAATTATTGGCGAATGCTCTCCGCTGTCCATCACAATGTGGTTTAGTCGTCCACATAAAATAATTGCCACATTTATAACCATCCGCACAACTACTGTGAAAATCAACATTAAATTCACAATCATTCTTTATTATAGCTATAGACAATCCAGGGATAACATTCACAAAAATTATGACTGCAGTTATAATGACAAGTTGCAACTTATATACAACTGGCTCGGTACTTTCTTTGTGTGATGAGGATCCGAAACAGATGGGTCAGTATCACAGGACACCATGATAACACAGTAGTCTATGTTATATGTTACAGTATGTATGTTACGAACGCATAATGTTTTGCAGGTGAATAGCATGGAAATGTTTCGAATCCAGTGTCATTAGGTTTCTCACTATTCGCCTCGTAGCTCAGTTCCAAAGTACCACTCACGGTTGTCCGTTCACCTGCCCTCTCTCTAACCCTGACTTCCACTTCCTTCCATCGAGGGGGGGTACCGAAACTTTGGTTCGCGGGTGTACGTTACACTTGACTCCAGTAGTGCCGCTGCTAGCTGCAGGAATTGAATCCTGGGTCTATCGTGCCGACAGCTTCGTAGCTCCATTGACAACTTGACCACCGCGGTGGAGAGAAGTACTTAAATTCTCTAGATATGTGTGTGAACATGAAAACTAGTATCGAGAAATTATGCACACGAGGGACCAAACATTTTTAGGTCATATAAAGATTGGAACTCAAAAAGGAGGAATTGTGAGGAGGGGTAAAGAGTGCAACAGTGTGGAATGGTTATGAACACAGTATAAAGGTAAAGTGTAAACAGCTCAGGGTCATATTTTTGGTGCCATAGGAAGCTTCTTTACATCTCTTCCTAAGCGATTTACTATGCCAATTGCATATTGATATTCTTTCCCTTGTTTATCGATATAATATCAATACAGTCCGGATAATAATAACGTGTGACAGGTAAAATATTATTGAGGAAGAGGAGCTACGAATCTAAAAAACGACGTCGCATTATACTCCAAGTAGCTTCTGGGATTCGTAACACCTCGAGCAATTTATTTTACGCAAATAACCTGAACATCCTCTTTCGTCAGTGTTGCAAACTTTGATGATATCAAAACGAGATGAATAATATAATAGGGATAACATAATAGGGGATGGTATGTTGTAATATGCAGAATAAATAGCTGAGGGGGATTTGCTAAGAAAATTCCAAAGCATCACATGGCATGTGCGCAATGGTATCAATGCCCATCCCCTCTTGTTTCTTTGCTTTTTTGAACCTCCCATCCCTACTCCTGTTGCATTTTCTCAAAATATTTCGTACACCTGTATAAAGATGCCAGCGTTTCCCTGCAAAAATTTGCGGAGCTAACTGATAGCCTTTCCCTCACAGAATGTTTGCAGATACCATTATCTTTGTTTCCATACCGTTACTGACCCCACACTGACTACTTCTGACGAAAAAGTAGAAAATATGACATTCGCATTTTTCCGCCGTCGCGTCGCGCGTAATACCCAAATTTTTACTTTGGCATTTTTCTGACACTCCCTGGACTTACCCCGACCTAATGTAAAAAGAATTATGTCGATGTCTATTACTGTTCTCGTGAAAGAAACGAACAAACGTAAAGACATACAGACACACGCACATACACAGATTGACTTTATTATTTAGATATTTAACGACATTCTCACAGCAGCAGACCCCCACTATAACCAGGACTTATGCAGGAGTGGAATTCTATCACTTTCCTCGTGGTGCATCTGTGTGGGTAACATCAGCTTTTAGCTAGGAACACAAAATTTTGCACAGTAGTACACGGTCACTGCAACCAGGTTTTAGGCAGGATGGAACCCCTGCAAGGCACCCACTCACCCCGCCCCCATACACAGGGATTCCTGCTGTGGAGATGGGCAGTTTTGCTGTGCTTTCTTCAGTCTCTTTTCTCTCTTTTACTCTCTCCAGGTTTATTTCACCAAGTTTTTCCCTTCAGTACTCTGTCTTAATTTTAAGCCTTTTCCTTGAATCGTTCACTTCCCTCAGGTTGCTTTTATCCCTCTCTGTCCCTTTCCCATCATCTTATCTCACGAAACACCCAATAAACCGTGTAATCAGCTGATAAGTTACTTTGTATTTACCCGACCCTAACATTCTACCTACCGCTCTGACAGTATCCTCGTAAACGCAGCGGATATGGCGGCCTGATAGATAGTCCTATTCCCCCATACCTACAATACACCGGAGGCTGTTGTTACTGATGATGAAGTAACGGCTGAACGTTTCTATACTGCTTACCCAGGGAACAAACCAACAATATTCCTATATTGTCCAGTGCCTCAGTAGAAACACATTTTTATTGCTTATATTTCTGGTTGCTTTTCTTTCACTACACATAATGTCTTCACCAGCATTACATGAACACTTAATTTTTTTCCCCTTACAGTATCGTCACTCATTTCATTGTTCATCTGGGTAGGACCAGTGTGTCGTTAATATGTTATAAAAAGAAGAAATGAAAAGAAAAGGATATTTGCTGTAGGTGTGGAACGAATATCCGAAAAATATGAAAGACAAAAAGTCCAGCACGTATGATATGTCACCACTTTCCTCTGCCTCTGAACATAATGCTGGACTCTAGACACTTTTGGCACTGGTGAACTGGAGAAAGTTTCTTATCAAAGAACTTTTTGTGAGAGAAGTGCGATATGAAAAACACGGTGAATAGTATACTTACACCGATAACGGTACTGATAGGAGGCAGAGAAAAGTTGTATTAGAGTGGGAAATATGAACATACTTGTAGGAGACAAGCTTATTATCAATAAAGGAATCAAATAAGAAAAAAAAAAATCCAATACATCGTGTTGCAAAGTTTTCTGCCTGCCTATCTATCAGCCAGTCTGATATCGTGTGGCATTTTTGCGAATAGCTCAAACAGGTTCAATACAGGTGCATTCTCAGGAGTCAGCATACTGTACATTAAACTACTGGTCAGCCCACACCATGACATTCCCACCCCTATACCATGTGTTTAAATTTCATCATGGTGATAGACTAGTCTCATGGGGTGTCTACATATATCTCAGTGATAAATGGTGGAAGAAATCTCTAAAATGATGCAGTAAAAAAATACTGTCCTGTGTAATGGTTCTCAAGCTTTTACTCGTATAAAGAGGAAAAATTGGTACCCACACAGATAAGACAGATCGAACTGCTATATCTACTTTGATGTATAAAAGAGGCCTGTAAATGTGCTTAAATTTTAATTGACAATCAAGCAAACTGGCATATATTCTTATGCATCTGATCACAGGCTTTCATTTTATTGGTTTGTCATTTGCAGAGGCTCTATGGAGGTGTATAAGCTGGATTACAGGACGCTGTTTATGTCATCAAACTGGGCCGTGGTGTTGGAAAATTATGTGGTACAGTTCTATTTATTCGTTGCTATTTTCAACCACGAAACTTAACAAAGTACAGAAAGGAAAGCATGGAAAAAGGAAAAATTTCCCATCAGCAAAGTACAAATTTCATCACGAGTTGTAAAAGTGACAGTCCAAAACTGACACACCCACCCACCCACCCACCCACCCACCCACACCCACACACACACACACACACACACACACACACACACACACACACACACACACACACACACACACATTAAACTCATACGAGTATTTCCATAACTTTTTTTTTTTGCCATATCATTGCCAACGCCAGAGAAGCCTCTACCAACATCCTGACACTATTTGAAAGCAGTAAGTGGCTGCGAAGCAATAATGTATTTTACTCTACAACACAAAACATGCAATTCCAGTTTTACAGTTTCTTTCTCCAATTAGATTGATGTTATTGTTTTTGGTAGGGCGGTGGAGATGCATTAAATAGATAGATAAACTAGCTGAGCTAAGAAAGGGAGATGAATGTGAATCATCTACAACGCCGGTTCTGCTGAAGAAAAAATAAATAAAAACCCATCTTCACAGAGTTGAAAAAGATAAAAAAATTGCCATGGCACATTTTTTTTTTTTTTTTTTTTTTTTATGCGAGGAAGAAGGAACCAAAGGCCATGGCCCGCAGTAACAGTTCCCTCCAAGAGAAAAACAAAATACAATAGAGAGCCAAATTCAAGATCCGATCATATTGAGATGCCAGGACACACTGCGTTTGAAAGACTGGAGATCATAGGCAGCAGGAAATACAGACAGAGGGAGACAGTTCCAGAGTTGACCTGTTGCATAAATGAAAGACTGGGAGTAACGGTTAACTCTTGCATTAGAGAGTTGGACAGAAAAGGGATGAGAGTTTGCTGCCAGACGGGTGCTACGCGCCCGTCGTAGAGGTGGAGGAATGCAAGCAGACAGTTCAGAGGAGCAGTGACCATTAAAGTAGCGATAGAAAAGAGATAAAGATGCAACAGTGCGGCGAAGAGACAGAGGTTGAAGGGAGTCAGTAAGAGGAGGAGAGTTAATGAGACGAAAAGCCTTTGACTCCACCCTATTGAGAAGAGCTGTATGTGGGGAGCCTCCCCACACATGAGAGTTGTACTCCACACAGGGGCGGATAAAACCTCTGTATAGAGTCAACAATTGTGCAGGGGTAAAGAAAGAGCGGAGTCGGCTTAGCACACCCAATCTCTTAGAAGCAGATTTTACAAGAGATGTAATATGATCTTTCCAAGATAAGTCCCGAGTAAATGAAACCCCAAGCATGTTCAAGGATGATGCAGGATTAAGCTGAATATTATTAAACATTAATGGGTATACCTGTGGAAGATTTTGTCGGGTTGATAGGTGTAAGAACTGAGTCTTAGATGCATTAAAGACAACCATATTATTTTTACCCCAGTCAGTGATACGAGCCAAGTCAGACATTAGGTGTGCCATAGCCTCATCCCTTGTTTCTTGAAGCAACTGTTGAGATGGGCGTTGCGGGAACCGAATGGAAAGGTGAAGGGTGGAGTCATCAGCGTATGAGTGGATAGGATTAGATGTACAGCTTAGAAGATCATTGATGAATAAAAGGAAGAGAGTTGGTGATAGGACAGAGCCCTGAGGAACACCACTGTTGATAGATCTAGGAGAAGAACGATGGCCGTCTACAACAGCGGCTATAGAACGACCAGAAAGGAAGCTAGCGATGAAGGCACAGATAGAAGGATAGAAACCGTAGGAGGGCAGTTTGGAAATTAAAGATTTATGCCAGACTCGATCGAAAGCCTTTGAGATGTCAAGTGCAATGGCAAAGCTTTCGCCAAAGTCCCGAAAGGAGGATGACCAGGAGTCTGAAAGGTAGGTGAGAAGATCGCCAGTGGAGCGTCCCTGACGGAACCCGTACTGACGATCGGAAAGAAGGTTGTGATAGGAAAGATGCCTTAAAATTTTTCTATTAAGAATTGACTCGAAAACTTTTGAAATACAGGACGTTAAAGCAATTGGACGATAGTTGGAGGGTTGGGAGTGGTCACCCTTCTTTGGGACTGGCTGAATGAGAGCAAACTTCCAGCAAGAAGGAAAGGTACAAGTTGACAGACAAAGGCGAAAGAGTTTGCCTAGGCAGGGTGTAAGCACAGAAGCACAGTTCTTGAGAACAACAGGAGGGACCCCATCAGGCCCATATGCCTTGTTAGTACTGAGGCCAGTGATGGCAGAAAATACATCAACTGAAGAAATTTTAATGTCAGCCATGAGGAAGTCAGAGGGGAGAAGTGATGGAGGAACAGCACCGGAATCGTCTAAGGTGGAATTGGAGGAGAAAGTCTGTGCGAAGAGATCTGCTTTATCAGTAGAAGAAATAGCTACAGAACCATCAGAGTAGAAAAGAGGAGGGAAGGATGATGAGGTAAAGTTGTTAGAAAGATTTTTGGCAAGGTGCCAGAAGGAGCGGGAAGAATTCAAGTTGGAGAGTTGAGAGCATTTAGTATGGATGAAATTATTTTTAGTAGAGCGAAGAACAGACTTAGCACGATTCCGGGCAGAAACGTAAAGATGATGTGATTCAGGTGTGGGTTGGCTCCGGTACCTTTTGTAGGCCCTCTCCTTGTTGCGGACAGCATTAGAACAAGCGTGATTAAACCAAGGCTTTCTTGCGTTAGTCAAAGGATATGAGAAAGGAATGTATGCTTCCATGCCCGAGAGAATAACCTCCGTAATGCGCGAGGCACACTCAGATGGCTCCCGGCCATGGAAGCAATAATCATTCCAGGGAAAATCAAAGAAGTACTGCCTGAGGGCCTCCCAGTTCGCGGCTCCAAAGTGCCACAGACGACGTTTCCCTGGAGGGTCCACAGGCCGTACCGGAGTGATAGGACAGGTTAAGGTAATAAGGTTGTGATCGGAGGAGCCCAACGGAGAGAAAAGATTAACAGAGTAAGCAGAAGGATTAGTTGTGAGGAAGAGGTCAAGTATGTTGGAGCTCTCTCCAAGGCGGTCAGGGATACGGGTAGGGTGCTGTACAAGCTACTCTAGGTCATTAAGGATAGAAAAGATGTAGGCTTGTTCACCAGGTGGATCCGTGAAAGGAGAGGAGAGCCAAAGGTGGTGGTGAACATTGAAATCTCCAAGAATGGAGATTTCAGAGAAAGGAGAAATGGACAGAATGTGTTCCATCGTAGAAGTAAGATAGTCAAAGAATTTTTGATAGTCAGTAGAATTAGGGGATAAGTAAACAGCACAGATATATTTAGTCAGAGAATGACAGGAAAGCCGAAGCCAGAGTGTGGAGAATTCAGAAGAATCAAGTTCAGGAACACGAGAGCAAGATAAGTCGTTGCGTATGTATACACAACAGCCACCTTTGGCTTTGAAATGAGTATAGAGAAAGTAGGAGGATACAGAAAAGGGTTTGCTGTCGGTTGCCTCAGACAGCTGAGTCTCCGTCAGAAAAAGAAGGTGAGGTTTAGAGGAGGAGAGGTGGTGCTCAACAGAGCGAAAGTTAGATGAAAGGCCGCGAATGTTGCAGAACTGAAGAAGAAGAGAGTCAGACAGTGGTTCCAGGCACCTCGAGTCGTCACCGGGAGAGGGGCAGATGGCGGGGGCATTTATGGTCCCCCCCCCTGGGGACTCCGAGGCTTGATTAATAGACGCCATTTGTATTGATTTTTGAAAAGGAAGTGTAGCGTGTACTGTGCATGTAGTTTGGTGAAGATAGTTAGAGAAATTTGTACTGGAGAGCATGCTGGCCTACTCTCTGTGTAACTGAGACACTGAAAAAGTTCAGCAAAGGGGGATGGTCAGGAACTAGTCCTGAGGGCTGATGAAACGGGAGCTCCAGCACTCCCTGTCATCAGCTTTCCATCCACCTCGGGAGTACTGCCCTGCTCGACTGGTGCTACAGTCTACAAAGAAGCATACAACCTAACCCTAACTAACCCTTAGCACAATACTGAAGCAGAAAAAGCAATGTTATGTGTTACATGAATAGCCTATAGATACAATGGAATGCTAGTTATACTGCGGGTGCGTACACCCAGTACATTAGGCCTGTGCTTTAGGTGCCATTGGAGAATTCGTAGCCCCTCTTCCATAACGATTTAACTTGCATGTAACACCTTGACATTCTTTGGTATTCTATTTGAGTCGTTTAAATATCGATAGAGATTGCATAAATAACAAAAAAAAAAAAAAACTATATTAAGGAGTTACTGTGGAGAACAAATCGCAAAAAGAGAGGTATTATAAAATCTCCAATGCCATTCATTGTACAGTGTTTTGTGTATAAATCATTATTGGTACTCACAGTGACATCGCGTATTCCTGCTGCTGATGACGACCATATAGTGCACACACCTGGAATGAAGGACAGTATAACTGTACACAGTAACAACATCAAAGTTATAACAGAAAAAGTTAAGATTCATGCCTGAGTTCACAGATGTGTAGGGGTTTAATCAACAGTAGTCTCCGTTAACCCTAAATCCGAATAAAAGCATCTAGTCGTTATATGAATATTGCATAAATTCGTCGGTTAATTCATGGGGTTAGAGTTTTTCTTCAGCTGAATAAGAAAAGGAATCGTTTAAGTGAAACCCTGAGACTTCTTTCAACCTTCCTCTCGCTGGTACTGGCGGCCCATCATCAACGTGGCAGTAACTTCTTCACACTTTTATCGGATATTACTTCCTTCCTACACCCAACCTTCCTGTGGACTCTTCGCCTTGAAGAAAAAGAAGGTGGAAAAACATGAGAAACTGCATGGTGGACGAAAAATGAAGGTGATGCTGCAGAATATGCCTAAGAATTTAAATCAAGGAAACTACAAGGAACCATGAATCAGACCACCCCAAGTGAAATATACATGGGAGACGGAATAATGTACAGACACTGGTGAGAAAACATACACACACACACACACACACACACACACACACACACACACACACACACACACACACACACAGTTTCAATGGTGGCAGTGCAGCAATATGGCAGCAGCGGGATCCAGGGAGCAGTAGTGTACATTGTCACTTTCCTTGGAACAACTGCCATCACGGTTATCGTGGCACTGGGGAACATTGTCAGGGATATTGCTCAGGGAAATACTTGCAGCGGCTAGGGGCAGGAAGGTGTGCAATGCCAGAGTTTACACCTTTGTTACAGTCTAACTATATTCTCTTCGCTTAATTTGGCCTAAATTTGATATCTCTCCATCTTGTATACTGAGCTGCGGAAGGAGATATACACTAGAACATAGGGCTAGTCACGAAAAAGAGCTGTGGAAAGAAGGACGACCCATAACAAAGACTATTATGACACTGATATATGGAAAATGAGCTGCAAAACTACGAATACCTAAACGAAGTAAAGATGAAGAAACTCTAGAGGCCGTATTCTCGAAAGCTTATTAGATACTTTAGCGCCTCTTCCTAGTTAGCCTACTTACTCATATGGTATACCTACATTAATATTTTTTACTATGACACTTATGCAAACTATGTCGATATGAATCAAATTTGATGAGCAATGATTGGTGTGGTGTGTGGAGGGGTATGGAGATCGATTGGGGTACCAGTGGAAATTACAGCAACCAGAAATCACATCTATTTATCATTAGCCTTCCCTTCAACCTAACCCCAGCCACATTTCGCACCTGTACAGTGACTGGCACTAATGACAGTTTACGGAATAAGTTTAGATGATCCCAGAAGGCTATATATTCTTGCTTGATTTCAGGAGGAATGCTTACTTAAGGTACATGAATTTTTGACAACGTGAACATTCTTGAAATAATTTGCGGTAGGTGGGCTCATTCCTATGACCATCTCTTCCAGCCCCCCCTACCCCCACCGTCCACACTATTTTTTAACACTATTAGTATGAATTTTTCTGCTCCTGTTATCACCAAACCAATATAATCGTTTGCAGTAGCTGAAGTAAAAGGCAACTACCAATAATAATCATAATCATCAACATCATCATCATCATCATCATCATCCGGACCTCCTTTCCCACCCAAGGGCAGCGTGAGGAGTAGCAATGTCCAGACAGCCCAAAAATGCCCAATCCAATGGGCCACGCTTCCATTCACTCATCATTCAAGCCCCCGGAATCCTGGCTCTATCGGATACGCCAAAACATTCACCACGTTCTGTAGCTTCACATAATCGTATCCGACAGTCAATCCAAACGAATGTCTGAATATCCGACAGACAAATAATAATAATAATAATAATAATAATAATAATAAATAATAATAATAATAATAATAATAATAATAATAATAATAATAATAATACATCGCAACTAAAGGGCTAAGTAAACAATCTTGCAAATTACGATACTCGCGAATTATGTATCATGTACACTATGACGTTGAGTTTGTGTGCAGCAAAGTTCCAAGCTCTCACAAACGTCGTAAACAGAAGTGTGCACACACAATTACTGGGCACCGATTGCTGACAGCATCTTTCGGAAAATATGGGTGATAGAATGCACAGTTTTGTTTTGTTTTGTGTTTTGTCACACTTTGTCGTCACAGGCGACTACGAAACCGCCAAGTCCCCGACGGCATAAATGCCTTCTTAAGCCGTGGGAGAGAAGGTGTTTGTGTTTTTGTAAATAATATTTAAAGAAGAAAATGTTTAAAAAATTTGATAATTACATTTAAAATTCCTCACTTACAAAACACGGCAATATTCATATCGAAACCTAAAACTGCTGCTGTTGGCATTTCATCAGAAAAATATATTTATTCACTCCGCAAATGGTGTTATTGTAGTCACGGTAACACGGTGGATTTGGCTGTTGTAAAGACCTGTCAACTAAGCATAATTAATTTTTGCTCTTTTGTTGACCTAGCCTGTGCATCGCCAGAGTGCGCCATGCCAGCTGGTGCACCCATTGTCTCCTGTACAAAGCATGTCAGCCCGTGTCTGATTTACGAGTATACGGTCTATATCCAATATATTTCGACAGTATTTTAATTGGTGTTTTAAATGCGTACCTAACTCTATCACAATTAAACTTCTTCCATAAGCTGAACATACTGTTGTTTTTTTTCTGGCGTCTCTGAATCGAAAGATTTTTCATATATCGTCAGTACAACTGAGTGACAATGTTAATGTATTCCTAACACCATTACAACGAGAAATCCGCTGGGTAAGTATAATCATCCGGTGTGTGCAAGAAGAAAATATATTATTGTTATCCTAAATAAAAAGGCCGATAACTCCAATGCGTATCCCACAACATCTTCACCAATTATGGTTGAATTCGGTCAAAAAATTGTTTGCTGTCTCAAGCCCGAAACAATATGTACTGCCTCGGGAGAATAGTTCCGGTCCCGTGAGAATACTTCCTGCCATGCTAAAACAAAGAGTTTTAATGCCAACTTTAGCCAAATTTGAAGGAAGAGTTTAAGAGCCACTCATGAGGAAAATCACTAGGTTCGAGCAAAATGGCAGAAAATCTAGGTTACAAATCAGACTTAATGTTGGCCTTACCTAGTGACGTTGAGCTTTAGCCGAATATCCAGAAAAATCGTCGATAATGGGCTGCCCCGCAACAACCCCATCAAATTTGTTCAAAAACTGATAAAATAATGCTCGTTTGTCAAGACCGGAACTATTCTCATATCTCAGCCGTGAAAGTAGCTCTGGGCCCATGAGAATAGTTCCGGTAATGTAGGAACGAACAATTTTTCTCCGATTTTCATCTTATTTGGTGGAAAGGTTCAAGGGCCGGTCATGACGAAACCATCTAGGTATGAGCACGAAAGATCAAAGATGAAGGTTACAACCAATCTCAAAGTTGATCTTGTCCTGTGACCTTCATCGTTAATATACTGTTCTGAAAAACAGTCCGTGTCGTCATGGACTGCCTTACAAATTCTACGCCAAATTTGGTTAAACTCGGATAGAAATTGTTCCCTACTTGTAGGCCGGAACTATTCTCAGGGCTCCGTGAGAGTACTTCCTGCTCTGTGAGAATAGTTGCAGCTATGCCTTGAAATCCTTATCTCTACCTCACAGCATTAGTTAATCATAGTTATGGTGTTCTCTGTAACAAACAGTCTCGAAAGAACCATTAGGTCTATTGCTGTTTGGTTTCCTTTGTACTCCTTTCTACAGACGCCTTATGTCTCGACTAGTAGCCTAGCCTCGGGACCTTATGGGTCTTATGGGACAGTTAAGGAGAATAATAAATAGATTATGTACATTTGCTGCCATATTTCTTCCCATGAGACAGTTGTTATGTTTGCCGTCTGCCGGCACCAAGTGATCCTGGTTTCTGCTTCGATAAGCTGTCCACTATTCTATGCCCAATCGTTCCAATCCGCCCGTTGCCATCGTTACCCCCACCCATATTTCTGTAATTAAGTACCGTATTCTAGTAGGATTAGCTGGTTTGGCAGCACCTCTTCATTACTGTTTTTGTTTTGACAGGTGACTCGTTAAAAATAATATTACCATGTAATAATCAATGACTTTATAGGAAGCCTTCTAGAAACACTAAAATACCAACTCACACACCCATATCAGCCTCACCGTTAGCATCGCTGACACTTTTTACTTCGTGTTTTTTTTTTTCTTTTTTTTCTGCAGTGCCATGTCATCACTACCCGGAAGTGCCAGTGAGCCAGGGCCGGGTTGCTGTATAAAACAGTGGTAATACAAATTCAGGACGAACGATACATGAAACTGAGCAAAGGAATATTACGTACAACAGCATATATTTTTCGTGTGTTGAGGGCTGAAAAGCGAAATGTGTGTGAGTGAAGTGGTGTGTGAGAGGGGGAAGGGAGAGACCAAGGATGAGGCGGAGGGATGAAGTGGAGAGGTATACGAATGAGGGTGGTGAGAGTTGAAGGGAGGGAAGGGTAACATGGAGGTGGTTTGTTTGTGGCCGACACTTCCGGGATAAAGTTGTATGGTGACGGATACTCAGGCATAGACAGATGAGTAGATAGACAGATAGAGACAAAGATAGACAGATAGACTGATAGATAGTTGGACAGAATATGCAATAAGTAGTTGAGTTCATAAGGCGAGACCAAAATATGCTTTTATCGTCGCATCAACTTACACCCTTCATATTAATTTATTTACGCTTTCTCAGTTTTTTTACCACATCCTACACTTTTACGTACTCTGAACACACACACACACACACACACACACACACACACACACACACACAGTAGGCCTCTCTCTCTCTCTCTCTCTCTCTCTCTCTCTCTCTCATGCATACATACACCACAAAAAGATGAAATCATCCCTCCCCTGTGAGCAATGACAAGCATTTCTTTTCTTTCAGCCGAAGATTGAATGGTAAAATTGTTTCTCATTTTCCCTCATACATGCTGTAAATAACATGAGAACAATTTCCGATTACAGGGCAAACTTTTCTATGATATTTGCAGCACTTTTCGTGGACTTGGAAACTAAGACCTGAGTGTATTTCACGGCGTTTCATGTTTCATAATTAGAGTAGAATATATTTTTATATTATATTCATTTTCTTCTTTCCTAGTCATACAGGGGTATGAAGTGGTTTCAGGAGAAGAACTGAGCTCGGTTTGTCTCCCACCGGTTGTATGGTTGTCATAGTTGCCTTAAAACATCTTCATCAGGTCCACTGAAACATAATTTCTTCACTACAGATGGTCACTCCTAAAACTACTGTAAACACGGGGGTAACCATATAGGCCTAATTATCATCGCAATCGCTTCTAGCCTTATGTCACTGTAAAGTGTTACTCTTCGAAATATACAATAATCAGGATGAAACATGTTCTGCTTTATGAGAGTAGTTCAGTATATATATATATATATATATATATATATATATATATATATATATATATATTAGAATCACACACTGCACGTTTGTACAGTTCATATGTGGAAAGTTTTTAACGCCTGGTTGTTTTCTAGTAGTCCCGGATTCGACTCCCAGCTAGAGCGTTAAAAACTTCCAGGTAGATAGACGTATATCCTAAACCCCACCGACGAGGTGTAGGCCTATTTCAACAGACATCATGAAAGGTCCTGATTCGATTTCGCTAAACGTTTTAATATAATATATATCCATCGACTTCCAGTTTCACTCGTCAGATCTACTATAGGTCATCAGTATGTTTTGGCAGATGCGAAACAATTCTTAACAGTAGATTGTCGTTTTATGTTTGTAGTGAATGTGACGTGGTAATAACAAAAGTAACGAACATTCGTTATGTTGGTGGATGGGTTTACGTCTGAATTATCATTGTAATGAGTCTGCCGAAGTCAATAATGTATACAAACTTTGATTCCGACTCTGAAGAGAATTAATTTTGAGTCGTTCACCCTCCAGCTGAGGCTAATAACATTATGCAGATCTCACTTTTCTATGCAGAGGGCCTGGTGGAAATTACTTATAATGTATGATGATTAATTGCACACACTGACACAAGCGGGTAGTTATTATTCATGGCAATGTTTTCCACCTTACAGACAGCATGGAAACGACCTACGTCAATGGCTGGAATTGTGACATACAATTTCTCTGTATTTGCTGTTCCGTTACTGTTGTATATTTCTTATGGCTGTGTTCTGTTTCATGGTATTTGCAACATTATTTCTGGTGTACAGTTTTTTGGGTTGTATTTTTCCATTTCCCTGTATTTAGTTTTGCATTTTTGTTGTACATTTGTTATTTTCCGCTATCATTCTAGCACCGTTAATCTCGTGAATGTTACTTACTATTGTATCATTCAGCTTTCCTTTTTTATTGTTTTCATTGTCGATAAAAGTTAATGATCAGAATCAGTATACTGTTGTCACACACTGTTTGGCATCTCTCACCTCTTACGTATCGTATCATGGAAGCACTTTAGTCTCGCGCTATCCTTCCCTCTCACTTCAGCTTCAACTAGTCCCTTTCTCCCACTCAAGTCTCACCCTGCCACTCTCTCACCATAGTTTGTTTCACATAAGTAACCCCCTGCCATTTTCCACGCCCTCTGCCATCCCCCTCTCCGACATTTCCCACCTCCCTCTGCCATCCCCCCTGGCCATTTCCCTCCCCCTCGGCCATCCCCCCCCCTCTGCCATTTCCCACTTTCCTCTGCAATTCCCCACCCTGCCATTTCCCCACCAAGCTCTGACTCACCAGTCTTATGCTGTCAATTCAGTCTCATTATATTTGCTAGAACCTAATCGTACCTCACTTCATTTTCTTCATGTATCCCACGTATTCGACTCTCTCTCTCTCTCTCTCTCTCTCTCTCCAAATGTATATCCTGTATGTGTGACCCTTGCCCTCTCTTTCATCTTGTAAATCCTTGCCTTTCCCAGCACGACCGACTAGACACACATTGTACAGCGTCGAGAAAACACATAAAACTGGGATTTTGAGAGCTGAACGACCTGGTAGTCCTCTCACGCATTTGTATATAGAAAGACAGGTAGATTAGCGAGAAAGACAGAGACAGAGAGAGAGAGAGAGATTAACAAGTTTTATTTCGCACTATGTGATATTGCTGTTACTGACCTTAGAACAAAGACATAGCCCCCACTCCCAACCGTCCCAGCGTTATACAAATTTTTGTCATACTTATAAGTTATAACCAACTGGTATGGTAAAAACTGCTTTTCTATTTCTTTGTTATTACTGTTACCGCCATACACGTTTTACTTAAATAGCAAGATGGCCTGTAAATGAGAGCAACGCGAGCTTATCGTCTTTTTGCTGGAGAAAACCATGAAATAAATGTTCACATCAATCAAATTTTTAACCCTCCAGCACACACTGCCACAGGATATACATCCCAGTCCAAGCCCCACCGTCCACCATATATTCAGCCCATCCCGCCCACTCCTGTACTCATTTTTTTTTTTTTTACCACATCTTTGATGGTTATATGGCGCGACGGAGGTCATGCGGTCGAAAAAGCTTGTTCATGCGATGATTGCACTATATATATTTTTCTCTTATTATTGTCTCCAAAATATGTAACATAACGTAAGAGATAGCAACTAACCTCTTAGACTTTTTTCCTCTTGCCATCCTATGTTTAGATAATGGAAGTATCCCTTATATTGGTAAATAGGCTCAAAGGCAATTTTGTGCAACATATAGGATGAGGAAGCATAAAGTAATGTATCAGGCGAGGTTTCAGTTGTGTTAATTTTTTATATATCATTTTTCAAATACATGACTGACAAAGATGTGATTATTTTATCCTTGTACTTACCCCCTCCTTAAGACAGAAAGACACAGCAGGATGCAGACACACGGTGAGGTCTATCGGATATGCAAATCGAGAAAACATCACTAATGCACACAAGCATGCAAGCTTGAAAGCTTCTATCCCTGCATTCTTCCAGTGCTGTGCCAACACACGGATTAGTTATCCAAGTAATTGAATATAAACAGTGAACACTTGTTAAGTAAATATCACTCCAGTGCAAAACACACAAAAAAGACTACGTACGCAACTACTGTCGAGTCCGAACAATGTTTCATCTCACGTCCTGATGCACATCAGATCTAGACGAAGCTAAGAGAAATCGCACTAAACTCACCGACAACGAACAGGCTTCTAACCCTCCAGCCCTGAGGTATTAAGGGTTCACGAGGCCAGTGGAGATAGTCAGCTGTTCGTTCACTCCCCGCAAACTTTGAAATATGATCATTCACTTTTTGTCAATGTGTTTCTTATATTCTGAAAATTTTCACCTCCATGCAGTATCATTTTGGTTTTTCTTTAGGTTGATTAAAAAAAAAAAAATGAAACTCTTTGTTTCTTGCCTTTTTGAAGACGGAAATCCTGCAGCAGCTAATCGTCAGATCTGAGAGATGCGAACCATCGCGAGAAAATTAGGAAATCTGGGTGGTTGTAAATAATGTGAAGCTTTGAAAGGTGGGAGTTGTTTTAGTTATAGAGTGGTTTGATCTGTGAGAGTCGGCTGCCTTGTGCTTGTGGATAGGCGAATGGTTTAATACGAGACTGAGTGTTAATAGGGAGATTGAACTATAGATGCAAGTAGCTAAACTAGACAGGACGGAATGGGAGGGCAAGGGAGATGTGAACTGGGCTAGCATGAAGTACGAGCAGCGAGCAAGGGATAACGAAACAAATCGCCAGGTCACAGTGCATGCAGTGTTTCGCTAGTAAAGATTGTAGAAAAAAAAAAAATAGATACCGGTAGCTAGCCGAACAAGCATGAACAAAGATAACGTCATTGCAGTAAAGAGAGTAGAAAAAAAGTGACTAGCTGAGCGAGCATCAACATAGTTAAAGCCATTGTTGCATCTGTGCCGGGACGTTTGCTAGAGTGGATCAAATTTCATGGGGTTTCATTTTCGTTGGGTTTGGAGCGTTCGTAGTACTTTATCTGAAGCGATTTGTTTTGCGTGTGGCTATTCGTATTTTCTTTCATGTCACTAATGCAAACTCAGCCAACTTCACAAGATATATCTTACATACAAGAGAGTAGTAAGTAGTAATGTGCCCCCCCTCCTAAAAAAAAAAAAAAAAAAATGAATCCGCTTCGACATCTGGGAACTTAATTGATTTTTCATATAACTTCTTCGTGGTTTATTTTGCATATTGTACCTAACCATTCCCTTGCATGTCTTTGATGCAAAGTGTTATAGAAACAAAAACAATATTATAGCAAACAGTAGAATGGTAAGGCATTATATCCAAATACTCGTAAATCGCTGATGAACACTTGCTAGGAAAGTCGTCAAACCCACTCAGAACATCTCAGAATAGCGGTGATAGGGATAGCGGTGTTGCGCTATCGATGTTACCACTGGCATTATCGGTAGTCAGTAATAAGGATCCGTCATCAACAGTACTGTGATTTCATTCTCTTCCTGTGGTGCAAACTGACAACCCCTCTCAATAATTCCTCCATTTATTATTATCTTCCTTTTCCTCTTCTTTGCTTCTACTCATCCTTCATTTCCTTCTTCTTCCCTTTCATCTCCCATTCTTCCCTTACCTCCATTTCCTCCTCCTCCTCCTTCTTTTCCGCCTCCTCCTCCTCATCCGTTTCCCTGTCCCCCCTTTTCCACTCCTTTTCCTCCTCCATGTCCGTTACTGTTCCTCCTCCTCCTCCCTTTTTCCTTTTCCTTCTTCCTTTTCTTCCGTTCATATTTCTCCTCGACAATCTTTATTTCATCTTCTTCATTTCCCCTAAATTCCTCCTTTCGAAGCATCTCACAATCGTTTCAAGTTTAGTGAAGGAAATCAGTTAGTCTAAGTGACTCCCTTCAGGAGACTTATCTCCCATTCTCCACCACAACTTGGCAGATGCAAGATGGCTCCAGAAGTGAATGTACTGCGGTATCTCTTGCTTCTTTCTGTAGAAGGTGAGTAAAAAATAAAGATCTTTGCTTTTCATGTTATGCTTGGTCTCTTTTAAGTTTTATGTTTAATCGGAGACTTCATCACTGATTTTTTACTTCATTTTTGTTTATCAAGTATATTACCCTCCTTTGGGGTTCCCTAGGTGTTATCATAAAACACATTAGCTACACTGAATTACCTGCGACAAGGAAGTGATGGCTTATGCTAGGTTACCGTTTGTTAAATTCTCTAAACTGTTATTTTTTTCTTTGTATTTTAAGTCCATCGCAATTCACATAAAGATGCATATTAAAGTTCTAATACTACCTATGATGCAGATTTACGGTACCTTTTTTCCCAAATTTATGATAAAAGTTTTAACAGAAAAAGATGCAGCATTTTGAACACATCCCTGACATAATACAGCCTTGCTGCAGTTGTATTAAGTTGATTTTTGATGCTGTAGCAAGTACCTTGTTACGTGCGTCGATTTGGCTATATCATTCAGTCCTTCGTAATTACTAAGAGTGTAGGAGCTCTGGGCTAGGCTAATCATACCCGGAATTTAAGGCAAAGTGACGAGCCTCACGTGCTCCCGAGTGACAATGTGAACAGTAAGGTCCAGCCATTCCTGAGATATAAACCCTTACAGGCTCAATCCAGCGTAACAAAGTGTTTCCTGGGTAGCAGGGAAAAAAAAATAATAACTCAATGTAGGGTTCGTTAAACGATAAATAAATCAGATAGAAACGGGAGGTTGGACAGAGGGACACTGACTGAAAGACATCATAATATAAAACCCATACTGCCAATCTGCAATGATGCGCTGTTTAGAGATACAGCATCGAGAGGAGGACGGGGGTAGAGATGAGTGATCTGAAGTAGGTAGTTTAATTAGATGTGAAAAAATCACATATACAGGTACTTTCTAAGGATATCATTGTAAGGGCGGAAAGTGTGGCTTAGTACCTATACCTCTGTCTATATCTAAATCTGTCTGTCTATATAGGCTAAGTGGAATGGAGGTAGTCAATCAGAAGCTAATCACTGTAAGGAGTGTGTGTGTGTGTGTGTGTGTGTGTGTGTGTGTGTCGCTTAACCTAACTTTTAAAGCCCTCGGATAGCTATCAGGCCAAATCCCAATGTCCTGTCTTACGGTACAAAAAGTAATCTATCATAATCTAACCTATCCTGTCCTAACCTAACCTAACCTACCCCACCCCACCTTTATCAGCCGAAACTATCCAAACCTAACATATCGATGAGGAATATGGAATTTCACCAAAAGTAAGACGTGCATTAGAAGAGTTTGGTAAAAAGTTTAGCTACTGGTGGTAACTTGTGTGATATACCAAATCTAAGTCTTTAAGGATTTTACAGTTAAAATATTGAAACTGTCTAGTACCTGTGGTCGTCTATGAAACATATAAAAAATATCCTGAGAAACGCTCATTCCAAAATGATATCTTGAAGACTCTCATCCGTGTGGTAAATTATTAATAGTATATACGTCGCACTGTATTGTAGTATTGGTGGGGCCGCTCACCATCCACTTGCGCGATATAGTGCTGCTCTCGGGAGACTGCCCTTTCCTTTCTTCCCTCCTTATTTCCTTCCATCCTCTTCTGTCTTTCTTTCCTTCATTCTTTCCTCTTCCTTCTGCCTATGGATGGCTCTACGCTGGGTGGTAACCATATAACCCAATTATGGCGCCTGGTGGTTTAGAGAGTAATTAAGGTGCTCCAGTCGGATTGAGTCTGTGCAGGTTTATATCCAAGGGATGGTTGGGTTTGTTGCTCACGTAATGCCACTTAGGGATGAGTGAGGGTGGTCACTCTCATCTTAAATGTCAGGCCCAACTTGCCTAGCCCCGGGCTCCGACGCTCCTTATAGAGCAGCGCAGGATTAGATGATGATGATCAGGATGATGAGTATGTAACACAGGTAAGGTGCTACAATGCCTCCCTCCTAAGACATCTGCTGTACAGTAAGAGAGTATACTATACTCTTATTACTTTAACTTGTCCTGCTATCTCTCCATCCAGGATACTGAGTTGGAACATAAAATAACACAACAACACCATGTTCGTCACGAAGTTCCTTCAAATATACGTTCCATATTAACGTGTTTGTGGAAGACATGGGAGTAGCATTAATCCTCACTGCCCCTCCTCTCTCTCTCTCTCTCTCTCTCTCTCTCTCTCTCAAGGCAAACTGGCTGATTAATGCTTTCCCCACCTGCATGACTGCGGCACACATATAGAGTCAATACACAATAGATCACAGACGCCACCACAGCCACGTCTAAAATAATTATGAAGCTGGTGGAGTGACAGAGACAAATGGTGGCAACACCACACACACCTGCTTGCTTGTACAGTCACTCTTTCCCCCAGAGGATAACCTGGTCCTACACTGAACCTTATATTGACTGATGAAGACATAAGTGCCCTTCTTTGCCATAACATATCGAATTAAGCATGAAATAGCCTAATCTTCGCAATCTAAGTTCACAAACACGATTTCCATTGATGCCGCTGTAAGAATTAATTTACGAGGTTCACGGACAGACGTAGTGAAGCTTAAAATGAACAGTCATCAATGATTACACAGAATGGGACAGAAGTGCGCCTGGTACAGCACTGCATTAGCTTCACACATGGAGTATGTCCATCACTTCCCTTCCTGGCTCATCATATAGAGTCATCTATGGGTGGGATACATTTCAAACCTCTCTTAACTTAGGAATCTTGGTCGGAAAGGGGAAGTGAAACATTAGACGAACGTTTGTCGTGAATGAACTTCACACTGCAACAAATATTTTGCTGACTCTGCATCTCTCTTGTCACTATTCATCCAGCAACACAGTTGGGGACCTGGATATAACATCGACTATTGAAGGGCGAATTCTTGGAAAACATTAGAAATTAGCTAAAACTGATTGTCTGGCTTCACTACCTTCGTGTGGTCGATAAGAAATAATTTTAAGCATACATATGTATGGATAAACTACCGCATAAAAGTCTTTAATACCAAAGGTATTTTTGAGCTGCCATGAGTGTGATTTATTTCTGCTGTCCTCTGATCCTGAAAAAAAAAAATAATAATAATAATCCGTGATGCACTGAAATAATTACCGATGATGATAAAAGCTTCAGCACTTGGTGGCCATATTCCAAGCGCATTTGAGGCTTCCTTACACATTTTTCTGAAAGATTTATTTTGTATGTGACACCCTCTTAAGCATTTTGTACTTTTCTCTGACAAATCATTTGGGACAGTAAATATATAAACAACTCAACAGATAGTATCAAGATGCGATTTGCGTAATAAAGCGCAGTAAAATCGATGCATCGAAGCCTCCAGTGCCACCAAGAGTACGGCTCTTGGTACGAAGGAACCCCTTAATGTTTTTGAGTGTGCATCATAAAGATCTCCAGTCATATTTGATGTAGGTCTACTTAGAACAGGATGGAACTATAGATACAACCCCATTCTATATAACTTTCAAAACATTCCACGAAATCCTCGTCTCTGTTTTAACTACAACACTCGTGACTGGATAAAATTCAGTGCCCCTAACTTAGCCTCCTTGACCGCTTCTCTGCCACTAGGCTCTGGGGAACAAGCCACAGAAATAACAATAATAATAATACTGTAGCAGCGGGATATATACTGAATGAAAGGCGAGGGTTTGTGACTTTGTGGAACCTGACAAAATTGGTGATTCTCTCTCTCTCTCTCTCTCTCTCTCCACACACACACACACACACACACACACACACACACACACACACACACACACACACACACACACACACACACACACACACACACACACACACACACTATTTCCAGCGGAAAGACGACCATAAGTGCTTAGCCAACAGAAGGCTATATTTTTCTTAACGAGTACTAGAAGAGTGCTATGCAGGATGTCTAATACACCTTAAACCTTGGGGCAAAATTAGTACAATTGATACCAGTAATATACATCATTAACCATTTTAGTAGAATTGTCTCGTTTGTATTTTATTTGTACTATTACCACTTCTATAAGAGGCGGAGTTAACAGTAGCCCTCATCTGCCCTTTGAGGATCTAACTCATGCAAGGCCATCACTCAGATTGGGCTGTTCTAACACCCTAAGCTACTAAAAGCAGAATAGGTATAATATTAGGTTAACTTTTGTCACCAGCCTTATACCAGCCTTGCCATGACATAACACGCTATTAATGTTAACACCCTCATTAACCTTAATCACCTCTTTCATAGTTAAATTAAGTGTGGTAACTCAGTGAGGATGGAACCTTATGCAAGTTTATGAAAAAATGTAGATGAGGTGAGTTAGGTCATATAATCTCTGTGATACAGGTCCAGCATCTTCTCATCATAGCAGTGTTGTAATACTCATGTGTGGAAAGAGAGGCAAAATATAACCTTTTGATTTCTTGTAGTTTTCCCTTCCTTTAACATAACCTTAAAAAATAATTACCTTTATTATAACTGAATTTTTAACTACTTTTAAACTGAGGCTTAAAACAAACAGGCTAAAAGTTAAAAATAGTAACACTGCGAAAAAAAACAAAAAACTGATTGATCATATTATTCAGACGTCTACTGCATTTGTTCTAACATGCCAAAGATCTCTAACCATTTTCAGCTTCGTTGATGACCATGTTTAATTATACTGGAGGGTAGGTTTTACTAGTAACCCAAGAAAGTCATTCCTACCTCCATAAGAAGAGTTCATAGAGTTTTATGCGACCGCGACTTAATATTCAAATTATGGGAAAGACCCAATTCCGTCAGATGAAGACATGTCGACTATAGTATTGTGTGTGTGTGTGTGTGTGTGTGTGTGTGTGTGTGTGTGTGTGTGTGTGTGTGTGTGTGTGTGCTTTATCTATTTATCGCCATATATCCGTCTATCTGTCTGTCTGTCTTCCTATCGCTCTCTTAAGTACTCCTCTTCATACGGACAGACCACATGCGCTAACTAACAGCAAAATTTATTCAGATTTTTTCCAGTCTGTTGGCCATTTATCATTTAATGCATTTAACCCCATCAAAATAAAAGTAAGAGTGTTTCAGGTCAACTCTGCTGCAGTGGGAATAACGAGCTACTGTCACCCAAACCGTCTCTTCGTTCAGTGGAGGCAAATTTGGACAAAAACATTCTCTTCAAGGGAAAAAAAAAAAATAGGTAACGTTATGTCTGGATTCTGTGTACAGAGTCCAGTGCGTTTAGGGATATTTGGACAGGTATTTTCTTATCCACACGGAGCCAAACTGTCACAGCATTTGCACCCTCACCATAACGACGGTTTTGTCATTCTATTCCTGCAACCTACAGGCAATGTCTATATTTATTTTTCCATTTCGGGCCAGATTCCTTTGAGCGATTTTGTTAAGGAAGTCTACATCTGATAAGTACGTCTCGAAAAGTTTCTCGTAAACTACATAAAGTGGTCCGGTGGAAGAAGGTATTGGTGAAAGTATTAGCCAACGTAGTATACGGGTTTAATGATGTGACGTAAATAGCGACTTGAGGGATGGTGCGAACATCCTGCCACTAACAGTGTCCTCTGTGTCGCTGACATCTCAAACTGTTGTGCTTCGCCACATCTTGCAATGGGGATAATTACTATGCCTACCTGTCAGTATATGGATACACACTATAGTCTACTTGATTGACCTGTGCACCTGAGATATACCTGTATGGGGCCAGTAGGGTGTGTTTGTTTCGCGGCTGCTGATTGGCCGAGGATGATGTCATGGAAGTAAATGCATTCATGTACTGTAATGCAACATGCGGACGTGGGTGTACGCCATGAGTGAATAATTTGCTTCAAACATCACTCATCGTTTTATGAAACTTTATAATCAAGTGTAATTTTCTTTGATAACATTAAACTTTTAACGCTAATTCTGACCTTTTCAGCTTCGGAAATTATTCCATATTTAATCTGCATGGTTGTATTAAAGGCAGTTTAAAAATATAAATATAGATGTGTTAAAATAAGAAGAGATGTAGATTTAAATAATCGGCGGCCAATCAGCAGCCGCGACTCAAACACACCCTACTCGCCCTATACATCTCAGCTACACAGGTCAATCAAACAGGATATAGTTTGTGAAAATTTTTCTTTATCCACGTTAATTGATGTACGTACTCATTAAAATACATATTTCTATATGTCACACACACACACACACACACACACACCTCTTTCCTTCGTCAAGAATCCCTCCATCACTGCCACCTGCCTTCTCTGACTCCTCATCCTATAGCTTCACCATCTCTCCCCCTCCCTCCTACTCATGTCTCCATTTCTCCTACCTTTGCCCCCGTCCTTCTATACCCTTTCACCTCTTCCTCTCTCTCCTCCATCCCTGCTTGTCTTTCTCTTACACATCTACTCCTCTCCTTCCTCCCATCTCCATCCTTACATATATTTCTTCCATCCTCCCCTCTTTTCCTCCTCTCCCACTTCCTCCAGCATCCCCTCTTCCATCTCCCTCTCCCTCCTATACGCCAGCCTCCTCTGTATCGGAAATTTTGGCGGATGAGGATGGAGGTCAGACGATATCCCTGCGGCCGCTGCATCTGATGGTTCATGAGCACCAGTCCGTCCCCCGGCCCTGCTCACTGACTGGCTGCTCGGCTTCGGGTTGTCTTTCGTTTTTTCCCTCTCATCTTCGTCTTCCTTTTTTAACTCATTTTTTTAAAACTTTGTTTGTTACTTTTTTTTTTTGCGCCTTTCCCTATCACTTTCCATTATTTCTCCTTTTTTTTTTATCACTTTATTTCATATTTTCGTTTCTCCCTATCCCCTTTTTATGTATCCTTCTCACGCTTTAGATTTTCTTTTGTTTTTGTCAGCTCTCGTAAGTGACTCTCATTGTCGGTAACTTGTGTTATACACTACACATCCTGGATAAATGTATGTGTTTTAGCAGCCGGCATACACACGCCAGTCATGGAAAGGCAGCTCTATTGTGCATCTGTGGTTCTAGAAAGACAGCTGATCCGTAGAGCCGAGGAACAATTTCTGCCAAGGGGGAAGTGACCTGCTCCCAATCACGTCTTCATGCATGAGTATGGGAGTGGTAGGTTTTTGTGGTGCTTGGTGTGGGCTGCATGTGCAAGTGTGTTTTGAGGTGGCTGTGTTTCTGTGTGAGAGTCTGTATACGTCATCCAAGGAATCTTGACTTGGTGTTGGCGTACGAGACCACTTGAAAGGACACATTACAGTATACACTAAATATCTGCCATGGAGATTTTTTTTTTTTTTGGTGTCCCATTCCTTCCTTCGTACTCCTTTAAAAATTTGTCACATTTTCATTTTTCCTGTACAGTCAGCATCATAAGTTGCGTTACCTCTACAGTACAAGTGCGAGCTAGTGTGTATTTTTCTTGATATGGGAGATATTATTTCTGTAGATTATGACTTGAATATTCACAGTGTAATTTTGTTCATATTACTCCAGGAATGAGACATATTGCTGCTAATTCTCTCAGACTAATTCTACTTTAGGTGAGGTGTAGGATTTGCCTATACATTAAATCTATTTCATCCATTTGCTTCTCCCACCTACCAGCAACATTCCTCGTCACTCACTCCTGCCCTGAATTTTAAGAAGAAACAGTTTAAATGAACGTAACCCAGTAAAGCAATTTCTCTGGTGCTACTGTGAGTAAGGTTGGGAATTTGTCTATAAGCAATGCGTAGCCTACCGTACATTTTTCTTTGCTGTGCCTCGTGGCTTTCAGCAGCACATCCCACTATCCTTCGCCACTCACTGAAGGATTGAAATTTAGTATCAAACTCACAAAGATAACAACATAAAGGAAGATATAAGTCTGCACTCTTGTCAGGTGAGGAGCCATTCTAGCACTTTATTCCCAGCGATTTAACCTGAATATTGCCTATGTATTCCTTTTCATGCTGTCTGACACAGATTGCATAGTTAACAAAAAAGAGATTCTTAACGTACCATAAATAAATCCGTAGGGATATGATGGAATGTCTTAGGTTAGAATTCTTGTCGATTAAGGAAACTCCCCAACAGCTCTTCCTTGGCGATTTATATTTTGATGCGGCTGGCCAATATCAATTTGTTTGATATTTATGATGGGTATGGCGTTTCTGAATGATTTAAACGACACAGAAGAGGATAGTAAGGAGTAATAAGCAAAATAAATCGCTTAGGAAGAGGCATTTACAGAAGCTTCCCTAACCGACGAGAATACGAGCCCTAAACTGACAAAAATACGGGCCCTGGTAAAGTCATATCTTTGTGGGGGTTGTGTGTAGGGCGTGGAATTTTACTCTGTCTCACGTTTACTTTAATTTGTGTCTTTGTGCGTGTCGCCTTTCAGCCACACGTCAGAGGGCCAGCGTCACCCCTCCCCATTCACTTCACTGATTGCTGCCTCGGCCTTGATGGCGAAGGAGGCACTGGCACGTGCTGGCCCTTGGCACTTTAGGAAGATAAACGTCAATTCCTCTGTCTCGCGGGTTGTGTGTTTCTGTCAATCTGTCTCTTCGTCTGTCTGTGTATGTGTGTGTGCGTGTGTGTGTGTGTGTGTGTGTGTGTGTGTGTGTGTGTGTGTGTGTGTGTGTTTTCAATACTCACTCTCGTTTTATTTTAAAGTGCTTTATAGCTCGTTGAAGGAAGAAAATCTTATACAGAATGAATCCTATGCACTACTAAACTTAGGAGAGTATAAATACCGGTTCTATCCACAGCCTTTCCGCTTGGCCTGACATGTCCTCCACAGAGAGAGGAGACAAGAAATATACTCAGAAGCCAAAGTATTACCTCGGCATAATTACCAGCACACACTTCACCTTTGTCACTCCACATTGGCTGGCATGTGTGTGTGTGTGTGTGTGTGTGTGTGTGTGTGTGTGTGTGTGTGTGTGTGTGTGTGTGTGTGCATAAAGATATATTAATATATCAGATATAGAAATAAGCTAGTGTGTGTGTGTGTGTGTGTACGTGTGCATAAAGATATATTAATATATTAGATATAGAAATAAGCTAGTGTGTGTGTGTGTGTGTGTGTGTGTGTGTGTGTGTACGTGTGCATAAAGATATATTAATATATCAGATATAGAAATAAGCTAGTGTGTGTGTGTGTGTGTGTGTGTGTGTGTGTGTGTGTGTGTGTGTGTGTGTGTGTGTGTGTGTGTGTGTGTGTGTGTGTGTGTGTGTGTGTGTGTGTGTGTGTGTGTGTGTGTGTACGTGTGCATAAAGATATATTAATATATCAGATATAGAAATAAGCTAGTCGGAAAGGAACGTAAAGAAACTTTCCGGTATATTATCGACGAGAAACGGGCTTTACTAAAAACGTGGCAAATAATTCACTCTTTTCTAGGTTTTGCTGAAAGCGGTGGTCAGGGTGACAATATTATTTTCATTATGCTTGGAAATTCAACTCCCTGCCAAAGAATCTACCAAAATTGCTGTTATAATGCCCGAAAGTGAAAAAAAAAAAATCGGAGCTCAGAATGAGGAGACTGACGGCCTCAAGTCTCTTCCTGTAAAAGTGAAGGATTCCCCTTTCTCTCCTCTTCTCTTTCGTCTACACCGGCTGGAATCTGCTGCTGCCAGTCTCATCAAGGTTTATTGGCAGTAGCAAAGAGTCCTATGGGACCAAAACAGGGGAAACTCGTGTGGTCTTCCTAGTGTACTATAAGTGTGAGCTCAAAGACTTACTGGCTGAGGCAGTATCTCTGTTCTCTCATTTAGCCTACTCCAGTCTCATGAACTATTTGGTACCGTCCCAGGGACGGGATTCACAAGCAAATATAAGATCAACTTCATATCGTAACTGTGATTTTTGCAATGTGGAATTATCTCTATGAAGGGCCCTGCCCGTCTGTCTCTCACTAACGATATTAGGAAACGAGGGACTTCATTTACGTAGACTTTAGCGAAGCTACGCAGCATTACATCATACAACGCAACACAACACACAACACAACACACCATATAATCATCTCACACCACACCACACCACACAGAATCACTCTCCCACACCACACAGCACCAAGGACATTAACTAAATGGCCCTGTTAATTGCGGTTCTAGTATTTTAGCAGTTTTTTTCCCTCGGAAGGCCGAGAAGAATACAGAATCTTTCCATGTGCCACATTCTTCCTTCTAAGAATATCAATTGTGAGAGGGATATTATTGTTAGCTTCCTTGACATGATGGAGAAAGATGAGAACATGCTAAAGCTTTCCATTCACTTGTTTTCTCTCTCTCTCTCTCTCTCTCTCTCTCTCTCTCTCTCTCTCTCTCTCTCTCTCTCTCTCTCTCTCTCTCTCTCTCTCTCTCTCTCTCTCTCTCTCTCTCTCTCTCTCTCATTGAACTATCAGGCCTCTGCAGCTGGATACAAAATATATATTTGCTTATTTTTCAAGTTAAGCCGAGTTAGAGTTTTAGTCAGAACTGGACTGCGATGTTTGGTTGCAACGGCTGGCAGGTAAAAAAAAAACAAAAAAACAAAAAAAAAAACGCTAATTTTATGTAGTGATGATAAAGGCTGATGTAAAAAATGGTAACCATACAAATGACATCATGAATTTTAGAGGATTTTTTATTTCTGTGTGAATGAATGAACGTCATATTGCCAACAAGGAAAAAAAAAGTGAATCTGAACTGAATAAGATATTAGGAAACTGAAGAAATTTTGTACTGTATATCCATGTCGTACAGCACATGATTTTTTTCTATGATTAGCCTACCCTTGTTGAGTTCTTTAGTGTTAGAAAGGATACCTGTTATCCAATATGAGTGACTTTGCTCCAAAATTAAGGATGAGAACAATTTATTGATTGCATTTTTGATCAAATAGCCTTTCCTGATCATCCATATCATCCACCGACATTCACTCTAATGCAAGGAAGGATATAAATCGTTTAGTTTCGTTTTTAAAGGCTCCAACATGCTTGCATGCGTCGGCCTTTGTCACCTAATGGTAGCTGTCCGTGCTGCTCGATCTCTGGCAGCTTCCTTATTCAGTCCCTTATCCCTGAGGTCACACTCAGTGTCCTCGTGCCAGGCCTTTTTCGGTCTACCTGTCGCAACCTTACCCCTAACGTTAACACTTCTCACTTTCTGCAGCCAGTTATCATCCTCCATCCTCTCGACATGTCAAACCGTCTCAATCTACCCCTCCTCATGACAGCACCAATACACTCCAGTCTCACCCTACCTTCCAACTCTTTCATCGTAAACCTAGCCCTCCCCCCTCCAGGCCTAGCGCATATACAGTATATATATATATATATATATATATATATATATATATATATATATATATATATATATATATATATATATATATATATGCGAGGAAGAAGGAACCAAAGGCCATGAGCCCGCAGTAACAGTTCCCTCCAAGAGAAAAACAAAATACAATAGAGAGCCAAATTCAAGATCCGATCATTTTGAGATGCCTGGACACACTGCGTTTGAAAGACTGCAGATCATAGGCAGCAGGAAATACAGATAGAGGGAGACAGTTCCAGAGATGACCTGTTGCATAAATGAAAGACTGGGAGTAACGGTTAACTCTTGCATTAGAGAGTTGGACAGAAAAGGGATGAGAGTTTGCTGCCAGACGGGTGCTACGCGCCCGTCGTAGAGGTGGAGGAATGCAAGCAGACAGTTCAGAGGAGCAGTGACCATTAAAGTAGCGATAGAAAAGAGATAAAGATGCAACAGTGCGGCGAAGAGACAGAGGTTGAAGGGAGTCAGTAAGAGGAGGAGAGTTAATGAGACGAAAAGCCTTTGACTCCACCCTATTGAGAAGAGCTGTATGTGGGGAGCCTCCCCACACATGAGAGTTGTACTCCACACAGGGGCGGATAAAACCCCTGTATAGAGTCAACAATTGTGCAGGGGTAAAGAAAGAGCGGAGTCGGCTTAGAACACCCAATCTCTTGGAAGCAGATTTTACAAGAGATGTAATATGATCTTTCCAAGATAAGTCCCGAGTAAATGAAACCCCAAGCATGTTCAAGGATGATGCAGGATTAAGCTGAATATTATTAAACATTAATGGGTATGCCTGTGGAAGATTTTGTCGGGTTGATAGGTGCAAGAACTGAGTCTTAGATGCATTAAAGACAACCATATTATTTTTACCCCAGTCAGAGATACGAGCCAAGTCAGACATTAGGTGTGCCATAGCCTCATCCCTTGTTTCTTGAAGTAACTGTTGAGATGGGCGTTGCGGGAACCGAATGGAAAGGTGAAGGGTGGAGTCATCAGCGTATGAGTGGATAAGGTTAGATGTACAGCTTAGAAGATCATTGATGAATAAAAGGAAGAGAGTTGGTGATAGGACAGAGCCCTGAGGAACACCACTGTTGATAGATCTAGGAGAAGAACGATGGCCGTCTACAACAGCGGCTATAGAACGGCCAGAAAGGAAGCTAGCGATGAAGGCACAGATAGAAGGATAGAAACCGTAGGAGGGCAGTTTGGAAATTAAAGATTTATGCCAGACTCGATCGAAAGCCTTTGAGATGTCAAGTGCAATGGCAAAGCTTTCGCCAAAGTCCCGAAAGGAGGATGACCAGGAGTCTGAAAGGTAGGTGAGAAGATCGCCAGTGGAGCGTCCCTGACGGAACCCATACTGACGATCGGAGAGAAGGTTGTGATAGGAAAGATGCCTTAAAATTTTTCTATTAAGAATTGACTCGAAAACTTTTGAAATACAGGACGTTAAAGCAATTGGACGATAGTTGGAGGGTTGGGAGTGGTCACCCTTCTTTGGGACTGGTTGAATGAGAGCAAACTTCCAGCAAGAAGGAAAGGTACAAGTTGACAGACAAAGGCGAAAGAGTTTGCCTAGGCAGGGTGTAAGCACAGAAGCACAGTTCTTGAGAACAACAGGAGGGACCCCATCAGGCCCATATGCCTTGTTAGTACTGAGGCCAGTGATGGCAGAAAATACATCAACTGAAGAAATTTTAATGTCAGCCATGAGGAAGTCAGAGGGGAAAAGTGATGGAGGAACAGCACCGGAATCGTCTAAGGTGGAATTGGAGGAGAAAGTCTGTGCGAAGAGATCTGCTTTATCAGTTGTTACGGAACAGAGAAAGATAATGTACACGTTAAGTGAGAATACTAAGAGTCACTACTGTCCCGTAAAGTTCCAGGTTCAAAACAAAAGAGTTAGGTAAAATTACAAGTTAAAGTTTAATGCTCAAACTAACAACAAAACATTCAGGACTCATAAGGATAATGTAATGGCAAATAAACAAGTTAAATATATGGTTAACTGCAATAGCCTCTATTAACACGAAATTAGCAAGAATAAATTTATCTAAGTCAGCCCTGATAAAATGAGATACCAGATAATACTCAGTGAATGCCAGATAAATAATTACAGATACAAACTATTATCAAAAATGACTGACATAAAGAACCCCACACGAATTACAAAAACTTCACTAGGCCTACAAATTAAACTTATGCTATACAGTACAAGAAAAAATGCAACAGTTATACTCAAATTACACACAGCTGCTAGATGTTTGGAGATTTCTTGAGCACTCACAATAATAATATCTGTACAGGGGAGGACAGAGATGTGAACAAAATGAGGAGCAGATCTAAGTGGCCATGATGCAGAGACTGAGCTCATTATATAGGGGCCAGCAGAGCCTGATACAACTTGTAATAAGGACGCGCAAATGAAGCGATGGGGACAAACGGTCGACAATCCCGCACTGAATAACAGAAAGGACGACTTACTCTACTATAACGGTAGAAGGGGGGGACTGAGGCAGAACACGCTCGTGATCAAACATGCAGCATACTGTGCGTTAAAATTACAGAAAGGATGATGAAATCATAGGCTATGTAACACCTCCCCACAAAGAAAAAAGAAATTTACAAAGGAAATTTCTTATTACTCTAAAACAATCTGTCTAAAGTCTAGATAAGCAATCTGCAATAACATTTTCTTTCCCCTTGACATGTTGTATGTCTAATGAATACTCCTGAAGAAGTAGACTCCATCTTGTCAATCTCTGATTTTTATCTTTAAACTTACTAAGGAATTTCAGTGGGTTGTGATCGGTATAAATGACTATGGGGTCAAAACCAGAACACAAATAAAATGAAAACTGCTGTAAACCCAAAATCAAGGCCAAAAGCTCTTTCTCAATAGTGGAGTAGTTCTTTTGAGGTGGAGTGAACTTCTTACTGTAATAAGATACAGGATGTTCAATACCCTGATCATCCTCTTGCAGCAAAACAGCCCCAGCTCCTGTATCACTTGCATCAACAGCCATCTTAAAAGGCTTAGCAAAATTTGGAGTAGCGAGCACTGGCTGACTTAATAGAATAGCTTTAAGTTTGTTGAAAGAGGATTCACAGTTATCGGTCCAGACAAATTCAACTCCCTTTTTCAGTAGGTCTGTAAGTGGCGATACAAGAATAGAAAAGTTAAGAACAAATCTCCTGTAATAACCTACCATTCCCAAAAATCTTTGTAGCTCTTTCCTACTTTTAGGGCTGGGAAGATCACTTATAACCTGAACCTTAGCTCCTGGTGGTGCAACATGTCCATCACCAATTACATACCCAAGGTACTGAACTTTAGCTTGACCAAACTCACACTTTGATAAATTAGCTACAAGATTAGCCTGAACTAAACGGTCAAGAAATTTACTGACATGGCATAGGTGATCTTTCCAGTTGTCACTGAAGATTAATACATCATCAATATAAACAACACACCCTGCCAAACCCTCTGTTACAACATTCATGAGCTTCTGAAATGTGGCTGGTGCATTTTTCATACCATATGGCATTACCGAACATGCAAAAGCCTTTCCTAGTGTTACAAAACATGAGATCTCCCTAGCACGTTCAGTCATAGGTACTTGCCAGTATCCCTTTAACAAATCAAACTTACTTATGTACCTAGCCTTTCCGATCTTGTCTATGCAATCTTCTACACGAGGGAGAGGGTAAGTGTCTGTTTTAGTTATCTGATTAACACGTCTGTAGTCGATGCAAAGCCTCTGTGACCCACCTGGCTTAGGGACTAGAGTGACAGGAGAACTCCACTCGCTCTGACAGGGCTCAATCATCTTGTGGTCCAACAGGTAGCCAAGCTCCTTCTGGATGAGAGGAACTTTCACTGGGTTCACACGGTAAGGAGGCAATTTAATTGGCTTTGCGTCTCCAACATCGACATCATGCATCAACACAGTGGTTCTTCCTGGAGTAGCACGGAACACTTGCGGGTACTCCTGCAGTAATGCCGAAAACTCCTGCCTTTCCTTGGGTGGTAGATGAGAAAGCTTAGTCTGGAGATCATTCATGATATCAGGATTCTTCCCCAAACTATCACTCAGGCTCATACTGCATGGGAGAGCTTCACTTGCAGACTCGGGTGGAACAGCTACAGTGCAGACTGGATTATTTTCGTCCCGCCTGTGATATAACTTTAGCATGTTGATGTGACATAGTTGCTTGCTCTTTCTACGATCTGGTGTGGCGATGACATAGTTGACATCACTGAGTTTCTTCTCCACGAAATAAGGGCCACTAAACTTGGCTTGAAGAGGTTGCCCATGAACTGGTAGCAGAATCAAAACCTGATCTCCTGGCTGAAAGTGGCGTAACCTGGACTTCTTATCATACCAAGTCTTCATCTTCTCCTGAGCAGCTCCTAAATTCTCTCTCGCCAGCTGTAAAGCAGTGGACAGCCGTTCTTTGAAATTCATCACATACTCCAGCAGGTTGACGTCATCTTCCTCCGACAGCCAGCATTCCTTGAGTAGCTTAAGGGGTCCTCTTACTTCATGGCCAAACAGTAGTTCAAAAGGTGAGAAGCCCAGTGATTCATTTGGAGATTCTCTTGCAGCAAACACAACGAATGGAAGACCTTTATCCCAGTCTTTCTGATGTTCCAAACAGTATTTCTTGAGCATCGATTTGAGTGTTTGATGATATCTCTCCAACGCTCCTTGGGTCTGGGGATGGTAAGCTGAAGACGTGATCTGGGTGATGCCCAACTCTTTCAGAGACTGCTTGAAAAGGTTTGACATGAAATTACTCCCCCGGTCTGACTGTACCTCCTTAGGCAGACCAAACTTTGTGAAGAACCCCAGCATTTCCTTAACCACGTTCTTTGCTGAGATGTTTCTAAGTGGAATGGCTTCAGGATAACGAGTAGCCATATCAATCATGGTCAACACATAAGAAAATCCTGAAGAAGTCTTAGGAAGAGGGCCCACAATATCCACCAACACACGGGTGAAAGGCGCCTCAAAAGGAGGAATGGGAACTAGAGGTGCAACCTTTTCGGTCTGATTACACTTCCCCACAACTTGACAGGTGTGACAAGACTTACAATACCAGGAAACATCCCTGAAGATACCTGGCCAGTAGAAGTGTTTCAAAATGCGTGCCACAGTCTTCCTCACTCCAAGGTGTCCTGCCAAACTGGAATCATGAGCCACTCTAATGATATCCTGCCTACAAACACGAGGGATGACAACTTGATGTACAACCTCCCATTCACAGTCGGCTGATGCTGTTGGGGTCTCCACTTCCTCATAAGTACTCCTGACTTTACATAATAACAAGTAGAAGCACCGGCTGACTCTTCTTCACTGTAAGCAGAGTTAGCTAGACCTTTCAACTCAGGGTCAGCAACCTGCAACTCAACCAACTCTTGACGAGACAAATTATCAACACTACGGGGTACTGCCTCATCTGGTGAGTGGTCCAAATTAGCAAGAAAAGTGTCAGCTAGGATAACATCATCATCATCATTATCCTCTAAATCACCAGTAACTTTAGACTTAGCCCTAGTGACAGCACATGCAGGGAACACATCAGGGACATCACAATCCTGGGACACAGCCACTGGCTCACTAGACAACTGAGGAGCTGGACACACTTGACTTCCACCAATATCATTTCCAAGTAAGAAAGTTACACCTGACATTGGGAGTGTCTCAACCAACCCAACCATAACAGAACCATTAACAAAACCAGACTCTAAATTCACTCTGCACAGAGGAACAGAGAAGTAATTATTCCCTACACCTTGTAAGATTACAGTTTCATCAGAGGAATTAAAATTAGAGCCTAGAACACTGGTCAGCATAAGGGATTGGCAAGCACCTGTATCACGATATATTTTAACTGATTTCCTGTCATTATTGTCCAGAGGACTGACAAAACCATCAGACAGGAAATTAGCACATGAACTCTTGAGAGTGTCACCCACGTTACTGCTCAAAAGAGGAGCTCCATCATGAGAATTTAAGTTACCCCTCAAAGCAGGTTCAGTTAACTCAGTTAAAGAATTCTGGGAACTCTCAAGAGTGGACACTAGACCAATTGACTGAATATTTAAAGACTCCTTTTTGTTCACATCACGCTGTCTCCTGAAACATCTCTCCGTAGTATGACCAAGCTTACTACAATAAGTACATTTACTTTTCTGAAATCTAGAGGTGAAGCTGGTATTTACTTCCTGAGAAACATCATCCTTATTCTCTTTCCTGTTACCTGTACTCTGAGTAGAGGCAACGTACTTACTCTCAGCTTTCCCTTTTTCTTTAGAATATCTCTTGTGAGTGAGAACATACTCATCAGCTAAAACTGCAGCATCAGACAAATTATCTATTCTTTTCTCATCAAGATATAGGCTTACATCTTTACTAATACACCTTTTGAAATCCTCCAGCAAAATCATCTGCTTAAATTTACCAAAATCAGAATCCACATTCTTAGAATTTAACCACTGCTCCAACAAATCTTCTTTGATTTTTGCATACTCAACATGGGATTGCTTATCTTGCTTGTAAGTTGTCCTAAATTTTACTCTATAAGCTTCAGGAACAAGCTCATAGGCCTTAAGAATCAAGCTCTTAACTACATCATAATTATCAGACTGATTCTGAGGCAAAGATGCATAAGTTACTTGAGCTTTACCGGTGAGAACAGTTTGAAGGAGTACTGGCCAATACTCCTTAGGCCAATTAAAACCTGTAGCTACCCTCTCAAACAACTGAAAATACTTTGTTAAATCAGATTCATTAAAAGGAGGGACAAGTTTAACATTTTTAGCCACATCAAAATCATCAGAGCTAGATGATCCAGTTCCACCTTGTTTCATGCGATACTCATGGTCTGCCTGAATCCTGGCAAGTTCAATTTGTGCCTGAGCCTGTACCTGTGCCTCTTCAATACGAGCATTTGCCTCATTAACACGAGCCTCCTGCAGGGCTAGCTGTAACTTAGCTAATTCAATCTGCGTTTGCTCATTTGGAGGAGTTACATTAAACAAGCTTTCATTAATCATATCAACAATTTGATCTTTAGAATGATGAGAGCGAACAGCAATTCCCAATTGTTGAGCAACAATCTTAAGTTCATTCTTTGTTCTGTTTTCTATATCCAACACTGTTTGCACATTTGACAAAAAGTCCTTGGCTTCATCAAGTGTAGTAATAGTAGACATAATTAATAAGAAACAGTCACAAAATATCAAACAATATCCTTATGATAATATCCTGAATATCCTGATATGAGGTCGCCAAATTTATGTTACGGAACAGAGAAAGATAATGTACACGTTAAGTGAGAATACTAAGAGTCACTACTGTCCCGTAAAGTTCCAGGTTCAAAACAAAAGAGTTAGGTAAAATTACAAGTTAAAGTTTAATGCTCAAACTAACAACAAAACATTCAGGACTCATAAGGATAATGTAATGGCAAATAAACAGGTTAAATATATGGTTAACTGCAATAGCCTCTATTAACACGAAATTAGCAAGAATAAATTTATCTAAGTCAGCCCTGATAAAATGAGATACCAGATAATACTCAGTGAATGCCAGATAAATAATTACAGATACAAACTATTATCAAAAATGACTGACATAAAGAACCCCACACGAATTACAAAAACTTCACTAGACCTACAAATTAAACTTATGCTATACAGTACAAGAAAAAATGCAACAGTTATACTCAAATTACACACAGCTGCTAGATGTTTGGAGATTTCTTGAGCACTCACAATAATAATATCTGTACAGGGGAGGACAGAGATGTGAACAAAATGAGGAGCAGATCTAAGTGGCCATGATGCAGAGACTGAGCTCATTATATAGGGGCCAGCAGAGCCTGATACAACTTGTAATAAGGACGCGCAAATGAAGCGATGGGGACAAACGGTCGACAATCCCGCACTGAATAACAGAAAGGACGACTTACTCTACTATAACGGTAGAAGGGGGGGACTGAGGCAGAACACGCTCGTGATCAAACATGCAGCATACTGTGCGTTAAAATTACAGAAAGGATGATGAAATCATAGGCTATGTAACACAGTAGAAGAAATAGCTACAGAACTATCAGAGTAGAAAAGAGGAGGGAAGGATGATGAGGTAAAGTTGTTAGAAAGATTTTTGGCAAGGTGCCAGAAGGAGCGGGAAGAATTCGAGTTGGAGAGTTGAGAGCATTTAGTATGGATGAAATTATTTTTAGTAGAGCGAAGAACAGACTTAGCACGATTCCGGGCAGAAACGTAAAGATGATGTGATTCAGGGGTGGGTTGGCTCCGGTACCTTTTGTAGGCCCTCTCCTTGTTGCGGACAGCATTAGAACAAGCGTGATTAAGCCAAGGCTTTCTTGCATAAGTCAAAGGATATGAGAAAGGAATGTATGCTTCCATGCCCGAGAGAATAACCTCCGTAATGCGCAAGGCACACTCAGATGGCTCACGGCCATGGAAGCAATAATCATTCCAGGGAAAATCAAAGAAGTACTGCCTGAGGGCCTCCCAGTTCGCGGCTCCAAAATGCCACAGACGACGTTTCCCTGGAGGGTCCACAGGCCGTACCGGAGTGATAGGACAGGTTAAGGTAATAAGGTTGTGATCGGAGGAGCCCAATGGAGAGAAAAGATTAACAGAGTAAGCAGAAGGATTAGTTGTGAGGAAGAGGTCAAGTATGTTGGAGCTCTCTCCAAGGCGGTCAGGGATACGGGTAGGGTGCTGTACAAGCTGCTCTAGGTCATTAAGGATAGAAAAGATGTAGGCTCTTCGAGCGTTGAGTTCAGTTTTACCTCAGTAAACCGAATCTGTATTTTCTTTACACTTCTAGTCATGTGACTCACTTTCTGCTGCATAAAATCTTCGGAAACTGAAACTAACTGCTAAAGAAAACACGGTCATGAATGGGCTAATTATCTCACTTCTTCTTTTTTTTTTTTTTCCTACTGGACATTGTCGCTGATGTTATGATGTCGCCCTTTTTCGCTGCATTTTTCCGCTCATCTTTCCTCTCTTTACCCTACCTCCCACTGCCATTACTGTTATTAACCGGACTAATTAATCTCTCCTCAGAGTCAACAAATTATCTTCCTCGCATGACATTGCATGATAATACGACATTTTCGTGTCTAAAAATTACTCCGCTTTTCTCCCCCTTACCCGTATACGCGTCTCTGTTCTCTCTTACTCCTTAATTTTCCATCTTCACACTCGTTTCTGCTTTTCCTCCAAATACTCCTTCGCTTTTCTTCTTCCCACTTTTCTTTGCTTTTCCTCCTCCACCTTCTGCTTTTCCTCCTCCTACTTCTTACTGCCTTTCCTTCTCCTACTTCTGTCTGTTTTTCCTCCTCCTACTTCTTTCTGCTTTTCCTCCTCCTGTATCCCTCTCTTTCCTTCTGCTCCCCTCTGCTTTTCCTCCTTCTATTCCTTCTCCTGCCCCTCCCTTCATTTCTTCTTCTTGCTCCTATCTGCTTCCCCTCCTCGCCCTCCCCACTGCTTTTTCTCCTCTTTCTCCCCTCTGCTTTTCTCTCATTACTACCCTCTGCCTTTTCTCCCCTTACTACTCTCTGCTTTTTCTCCCCTTACTTCCCTCTAGTTTTTCTCTTATAGTTTGTTCTGCCTTTTCTTTTTTTTCCCCTGTCATTTCGATGCGGCATTTACCTCCGACTATATTATGAAAACATACATACACACATACATACATATATACTGTACATGCATAGGTACTGTAAATAAAAAATTAATAAATGAATGAATAATAGATAGATAGATAGATAGATATACACACTGTTTTTACCCCGGGATGCGATGAGCTTTGAAAATTATGTAGAACTCAACTCATGTTAATTTAGCCGTGTTGGAAATTCTGAATTCATTTTCCATGTCATAACAGCATCACACCATAAAGACGGATATTATTTTTTTTGTCTTTTTCGTAAACTTACCTAAAGCTATTATCAATGTTTAAATGTCAAGGTGTGTCTTAAACGATATCACGACCTTTTAATGTTTACCTAAGGACGTTGACGTCGATTGTATCCATTTATTACTGTATTACTTTATTCTTTGGCTTAGTGTAAGTACCGTAGGCTATGTGATTGGCGGGAGGGGGTTGTTCAATGCTGACAGAATTACCTGGGGAAGAAAAGCGACTCATTTTTTAACTCAGTCCTAAATGAACGTAGTCAACGTTTTTTTCATAATCTTCGAAATATGTTACCTTGGTGACGACATACTCTGAAATGTGTACAAGGATAAATATGGCTTGTGAGATGATTAGGCGTGTGGAGAGGATGAATAATGAGAAACTGACTATATATTTCTGTGAGGGGTGGAGAGGAGAGGGTGAGAAGGGGTACTGAAGATGAATGGAAAGAGTGGCAAGGCATATTAGAGAGGTGGGTGTAAGTTGCAGAGATGGCAGCCTGATGGCAGACTGGAGGGTGTCAATAAGGTGATTTATCTGTAGCCATCTCTTTGATATAAAGGGAAAATTTATCTATCTATCTATAGCTGTCTATCTATTTGTCTGTCTATCTATCTATAGGCTATATATTATGTGCGTGTGTGTGTGTGTGTGTGTGTGTGTGTGTGTGGTGAAGGTCACCTGGAGAGGAAATGACCGATTCGTCACATCTTTTCCCAGCGCTTTTAACTGATCACCAGGAGAGAAGTTTTCATTAATCATTAGACAAACGAGGTGGAAGAATTTCGTCAAGTTGTCAGAAGAGAGGTTCGGGGCAAATAAAATATGAGGGGCGTGATGATGAATGCTGTGAAAGCAATGAATACGAAAGTCAGAGGTCAAGGATTTCTAGATGATGACAAAGGAACAGGAAGTGGGCACAGATAAAAAGAGTGGTATTGAATGGTGTGCGGATAAAAGGCAGAGAGAAAAAAATCGAATGAAAAAGGTAAAGATCTGAGTGACGATAAACTGAGAGAAAAAAAAAAAATCGGGACCATATAAAGGAACGGTGGGAGTAAAGGAGTGAATTAAAAAAGATTATAACAGCTATCGAAAAAGCGGTGAGTGCGCGCGCATTAAACACACACACACACACACACACACACACACACACACACACACACCATGAACAAAGGATGATAGATTTAAAAAAAAAACGAGAGGTATAGAACGGTGAAACGAAAGTGAAAGGAATGATCTTGTGAAAGGAATGAACTGTTGGAAAAGATATGAAAAGAGACTGAATGGCGAAAGGAATGACCTGGTGAAAAGAAACTTAAAAGAGTATAGCTGGAGAAATGGAAATGAAAGTGATTTAACTGGTGAAAGGAATATGAAATGGTATGAATGGTGAAAAAATGAAGTGGTAAAAAGCGAAAATGAATGAACTAGTGAAAGGAATGAGCTGGTGAAAGGGAAAATGAATTTATGGTGAAAGAAACGACCCGATGAAAAGGAAATGATAGAAGCATGAACTGGTGAAGGAACTGAAGAAGTGAAAATAAATTGAAAGTGAATGAACTGGCGATAGGAATGAATTGGTGAAAAGAGAATGAAAATGAGTGAAATGGTGAACACAAATAGCCTGAAAAAAAGAACGATATGACAAACTGCCGGAAGAGTAAAGGAGTCAGAGCCTTCCAAATGCGCCGTCCAACATTCTCTTCCCTTTTCACACCCCACTGGCATACAGAGGAGCGGCAGATCTCCAGCCATTTGATCCTCTCTTCACCATTTGTCGTCTTTCTTTCTTCATCTCTCACTCTTCCCTGCAGCCTTTTAGTCCTTGGATTTCTTTGGTTTCATTTATAGGTTTTCCCTTGTGGTCTTTCTACCAGCTCCTTCTTCTTAATTTTATTTTCAGGTCTAGGTTTTTTTTTTTTTTTTTTTGCTTTGATTAGTTCTGGCCATTCTTCACGTTAAAAAATATTTAGTAATCGCTTTCTTTGTTTTTTTTCGTAACCTTGTGTTTTACTTTGATTATTTCTCCCTTTGGACATCTGCTTATATATATATATATATATATATATATATATATATAATATATATGTGTGTGTATGTATGTATGTATATAAAACAGCAGATGTCCAAAGAGAGAAAATTTAATCAAAGTAAAACACAAAGTTACGAAAACAACAAATAATGCGATTATTAAATATTTTTTGAACGTGAAGAAAAGCCAGTATGTGTGTGTGTGTGTGTGTGTGTGTGTGTGTGTGTGTGTGTGTGTGTGTGTGTGTGTGTGTGTGTGTGTGTAGCCTCTCCTCTTGGATAAGGTCCTTTCTCGACTGCTCTCAGACACGCCTCAAAGGAGCATGCCAAAAAACTGGACAAAGGTCTACACCCGTTTTCTCCCCTCATAAACTTTTTATAGATCTTCTTCACCCTTCTAAAACTTTTCCCACTGTGCTTGCTTCAGCTCCTCGTCTCTCCTCTCGTCTTGCTCTTTCATGTAATTACCCAACTTCTCTCCTTGCTATTTATTCCTGTCATTGTTTCCATCCTGTACACCAACCTGCCTACACACACACAAACACACACACATACACATATATAGATAGATAGATAGATAGATGGATAGGTAGATAGATAGGTATAGATATAGATATAGATATATTTTGTCTTTCACTAGGCATGCCTCCTCCTAGACAAACTCTCATCCAGCCGTCTTTCTGCTCCAACCAAAGCATACACTATTCTCCGTCCCTGTATATAATTTCTCTTATTCCCTCTTCTTATATCAACTACCAGCTCACAAACAACCGTCATCTTTATTTCCTCTCACATCCACGTATTGTTTTCTTCTTTCTTTAAGTCAGCGCTTTTCATACCCAGTCCAAATAACTTCGCCTTAGGGCTCATTCTAGCCCCCATGGTTTCAGTTTACACTGCTTGAAAACTACATTGAATTCACTGGGAAGGTTCCCTCTGTAGTAACTCATGTTTACTGGTTTTGCTGCCATATCCCTTCTTTCGCCTCTCTTCCTCCTCTTCTCTTTACTTTCTTACCTTTCCATTTTCCTCTCCGCCTTCCGTCTTCCCCAAGAAATGTCGTAGTATTATCAATGTCTTATTCTTTCTCTCTTTACACCTCTATCTCTTCCTTATGTCCTCTTCTTCTCTCATGCATTCATTCATCTATTAACATTTTTATCTCTGCCTTTTTCTTTCTTATTGTGTTCTTTCTTCTCTCATACAACGCAATTTCTCTTCGCCATTTTCCTTCTCTCTACCTTCTTCCTCCTTCTGCCTTTCATTCTCATTCTTCCCTCTCTTAACCCATACTATTTTCCTCCCTTACTCCCTTCCTTCATCTCCCTGTGAACCTTTCATGTTTACATATTTCCTCCCCTTTACCGTCTCTCTTCTTTCGCTTCTATTCTTCCCTTTTTCTTCTCTCCGCCTTCATCCTTTTCCCATCCGCCTTCCTCCCCAAAGAAGAGTTTTCCTCGCTCCATCTCCCTGTCTCTCTTTTTGTCTTCATCTCGCTCCTTCCCTGCCCACCACTCCATCTTGCTTCCAGTTCCCTTCCTCACCTTTTCCTTCACATTTTCCTGCGCCTCTCCACCTTCCTTGCAGGGAATAAAGGTTTGACGTCAGGGCCATAACATACATCAGATCATACCATTTTCAGTACCTCAGTGACGGCACTGTATTTCTGCTAACATTATTCACATCTAGTTTTAATTCTTAGTGTGTGTTGCTCTTGTCCAGTTTTATCCTTAAGCAATTTTCAAGAACTTAGCAACGAAATTGTATTGCTCATCAGTTAATTTGCCTCTAGCTATAATGTTCCGTGTGTGTATCTATCGTTCAGTTTATCTTGTAACAATTTTAATACCTATATCTAACTCTTCCAGTCCCCCAAAGCCCCCCTTAAGCTGAATTAGTCGGCTAGATATGGTATTAACAGAATACCAGATGTTAACTACTTCAGGCAAGGAACATATCATTTCGTATATTCTTTCTACCCAGCAGATTATTGGGTGCAGTTCCTAGAGGGCCCTTTGTTATGAGTGGGCTGTTAAGGTGTATTTTGGACTCCTACAGGTCGAAAAGTGTCTCCTAAGCTGAATATAGCGTCTTGAGGTACCAATAAAAAACAAATAAGCGACTCCCGGCTGAATGGGTTAATTAGCGGGTCATAAAGTTCAGCAACGAAGTGGGAGATTGAAGTAGGCTGCTGACCTCAGCATTCTTAACACTCTGATTCTCTCTCTCTCTCTCTCTCTCTCCTTCCCCTTTTATTCTCTCCATCCTTCGAGTAAATCCATTATTATCCACTCCTCCGTCTTGTTATCTCCTTTCCTTCTAATTGTTCCAGATTCTTCTCTCCTATTTCACATTCCCTCCTCTCCTTTTTCCCCCTCCTTCCTTCCATCCGTTGGCACATTTCCCTGCCTGTCTTGCCCAGACATATTCTTATTCGTCTCCTCAACAGTCTTCTTTTCTTTTCTTTTGTGTGTGTGTGTGTGTGTGTGTAACTCACCGGGTCGGTCAGGATCACTTGATGGTCGTGATCGTCAGCTTTTACCCTCCCGGAAGGGAGCTGAGAGCTCATATAGTCCGATCTAAGGGCAAGGCTGTGACCTTCACACACGCACACACCCGTCCCCTTGCTCAAGGGGAACAGTAACCACCCACTTCGTCAGTGAAACCTTTTCGCAACCTGAGCGAGGCGCGAACTCTCGTCCACCAGTTGGCAAGCGAGAGCGTTACCACTGCACCAGCGAGCGGTGTGTGTGTGTGTGTGTGTGTGTGTGTGTGTGTGTGTGTGTGTTTTACGCATCATTGTTTAACTGACTGAAAATGGAAGTTTTGTCTTTCAGTTTCATTAGTGTTATAGAAGTTAGAGCAGAGAAGAAAACCCGCTAAATCCAATGTCCCCCCCCTTTTTTTTTTATCCCTTGTTATCTCCCAAAGCTTTTATTCAGATTAGGAGACTTTTCGAACTAGATGGGTGAGATATAAACTTCATTAACGCCTTCTCAAGAGAAAGCCATTCCAGAGTTTAGCGAAATTTGGAGATGCCAGAATAAACTAAAATTACGTCCCTGGATTCCAGAGTTTAGGAAGGAACGTCATTGGTGAAAGAAATAAAAGAGTAACAAGGGTTTTGGCTTTTAGTGGCTGGAAGAAGCTTTACTACTGTTTTTTTTTCCCCAAAGCTTATATGGAGAAAACGCCAGAACGAACCCTTCATATTGGCGATGTAGCTATGATTGGAGAATTAGTTCTGCATGTGCAATCTACAGTGTTGTAACAGCTAATGGCACGAGTGTGTGTGTGTGTGTGTGTGTGTGTGTGTGTGTGTGTGTGTGTGGGTGTGTGTGGGTGTGTGTGGGTGTGGGTGTGTGTGGGTGTGGGTGTGTGTGTGTTTGTGTGTGTGTGTGTGTGTGTGTGTGTGTGTGCCACTGATGTGATCCGTAAGGATATAAGTAACGTACTACCAGCCTCACTTTAATTGTCTGGCACGGCTTGAATTTCAAAACCAAGTCACTAAGGCATACTCATAAAGTAATACGAACATGTTAACACTGCTGCCTTCCTCACAACATGGCCTGTCACTGCAGGATGGTCAGGAAAGGTCTCATGGTGGAGTTTGGTTGATGAGGGAAGGGATGATGAAGACGTGGTTGGTAGTTATGGGGAAGGAGTGGGATAACCATTATAGCCCTAAGTGATCAAGTGGGATTTGAGAGGTGGGATGGAGAAAAAGTTTGTTATTTGAGGAAAAGAGGGAGGAAACTGAGGTGGTAGGTGGGAGTAGGACAGACAGAGAATAACTTACTGGTACCATGAGAAAAGAGGGGATGGAATGAAGTAGGAGGTGGGGGGTAGGATGGAAATCGGAGGAGTCATTTCAGGAGAAGAGTGGATGCAATGGTGGGGTCTGGAGATAAGGTTGGGATGAAGGAGAAAGTGCTAATCAATGTAGGAAATGAGAAGAGGGTAGGATGAGCTTGGAGGTGGTAGGGTAAAGGAGAAAAGTGAATCGATATATGGAAAAAATGGCTGCGATGGTGGGGTATGGGAAGTAGTGGGGAATGGATTGGACATAAAGTGTGTTTATTACAGGGACGGTGAATATGATAATGGCCTTTGAGAAGCGTAGTGATGAGGTATGAATGTAACCTAATTTTCTTGTAGTTCAGTAACGAGTTTGGTGTGCGGTTTAGAGTTAAGTATGTGGTTGTGTAGAATAGGCGCTCTGATATGTGTAGGATAATGTTTGTCTTAGTTCTGGATAGTAGTTAATGTGTTGTTGTAGAGTCAATGTATGTGGCGGGATGGTGTATGTGGCAGGTGATGTGTAATGGTGTCATATATTTGTGGCATTTTATCTGCAGTGCTGGGGTAACCTGTGAGTGTGGTGGCCAGTTCACTTTTTAAGTCTTTGTCCATAAGAGGTGTGCTTTATATGGCAGGCGACTTTACATATACCTAATCTAATGGATAAGCTATTCAGTAGGTTGGGCGTGGCCGTAAAAATGCAGCCACAATTATCCATGCGGCATCATTATTTAAAATAAAAAATTTCATTATTTCCGTTCCATCATGCTAAGAATTAATCTAATGAGTGGTAATAAAGGTAAATTATCATATTTACTAGAATTTGTAATATGTATTCCATAAATAGCTTTAACTTCAGTAGGTTTCATTATTTTTTATTCCATCTAAAAAAAAAAAATAGAGTTTGTGAGTCAACAAGTGCTAAGTCAAATGAAATGGTATTATACTTGCAACAATGAAGTATGAAAAAGAAAAACCACACGCATACTTGCGGACTGAAGTGTACTGATATTGTGCTTGAGTTTTTTAACTATTGATTCATTTATGACCCTGCTCCGATCTGAGCAGCGTTCAACTTTTCATGACCTTACTCTCGTTCTCCCTAATATCCCTCTCCCAAGTCTACCCTGTTACTTGCTCTCAGTTTCTTGCTGTTCCTTCCTCTTCTCTCAGACTCTCTACCTCTACCACCGATTCCGTCTTTTCTCTTTCCTACCTCCTCCCCTTCCTCTTCTTCCTCCCTCAGACTATCTCTATTCAAGCAGACGGAATACATTTTCGACGGTGACTTTTTCGACTCTTGGCCGCGTCCCCCTTTTCTTCCTGTAGATTCTTCCTCCCCTGTAGACTCACTCTTTCACTATTTGTTTTGTTTTCCTTTTTTCCTCTTACTTTCCATTCCATTCTGGTCTCCTTAATTTTGCTATCGTTTCCGTCCTCCCTGCCTTAATTCTTTCTTCAGCTTTACTTTTTGTAAATCTCCCTCCTTTTTCTTTTTCCTCCTCTTCCTCTTAGTCTCACGCTCTTCTGTCACTCTCTTTCCTCCATCTTACTGTCTTAGCTTTGCTTGATTGCCTCTTCCTCTACTTTACCCCTTTATCCTGAACTCTTCCCCTTCTTCCTCTATTCCTATCCCTGTATTCCTCTCATTCCCCCTCCCTACCACTTGTCTTTCCCTTCCCTCCTTCTCCACAGGAATATCCTAACTTGTTACGAATGCATATTAAAAGTTTGAGAGATATGTCGTACTGGAAATTAATTAGCTGTCCTAACTAATTGCCTGTGTGGTGTGTTGGTGGTCGTAGGTGTATTAGTTCCTGCACTACTGGGGGGAGGGGGCAGGCGGAGGCAAAAGAGGGTCTGTCTGTACCCTTTCTGCACCACAACGCCTTTTCTTGGTTTATTTTTGCTGCCATTGGACTACATCACCTTACTTGATGTAGTACTGCCTCCTCGTGGCTTTACTAAGTATGGTTTTTCAGGAAACCATTCACTATGGTCGGTGGTAACCACATAACCTTATGGACGCCTGGTTGTCTAGTAGATTAAGAAGCTCCATTTGGATGTGCCTCATATGTGTGCATATCAGAGGCGTAGTTGGGAATTATTGCTTACAAAATATCACTCATGGATTAGCGACTGATCACTCTTGTCTTAAATGTCAGGACTACGTAGCTCAGCCTCAAGCCTACCCCCGGAATACAGACGTCGTTCTTTCATATCTTAACAACCGTAGTTCTTAGCAGAGTTGAATCACATGGTCTGTCGGTGGCCTGATTAAAATGAAAAAGACGACATGTGACTGAAGGGCTTAATGAACATGATATAAACGGTACCAGTTCCTTGAATTCCTTAAATGAGATAGCACCACGTTTATCATCATCAAATCGTTCAGAATATACTGGTAGGTAATTATCATTTTTTCGCGTGTCACTCGCGATCAGTGGGTCCCCTCTCTGCTGTGGCACTCGCGCACTATTAATGTTTATGAGATACACTGGCTCCGGGAATTACTAAATTGAAACTGAAATCATATTACGTCCATCTTCATCAAATCATTCAGAGTTTCCTGGAAGGCATTTATCATTTTTCTATGTCTCGCCTTATTGGAAGAGTGCTCATTCCACCTACGGATAGTCTGGAACGCTCGGGGATACACATTTCGTCCCGGTCTATAACCTCCACATAACGAGAGGTTATTCCTAAGTTAAATACAATTGTCTGAGATAGCAAGAATGATTTTTGAAAGGTCATAACGTGCTGAAAGGGTTTATCTATTTCATTATTTTGACGCATTTTTTCCTTCTCCTTACCCTCAGACTCATTTTTAATAATCTTTCCATCATCCAAAAACGAATCTGCATTACGAAAGGACGACTCTCGTGACGGTGGTGGTGTTGACTGGATGTAGAGGAGAGATTCACCAACTTACTACTAAAACCCTGTGTGAATTGGGGTTTGTTTTCGTAGGAATAACTGGGTAAGGGTATTTCGGGGTATCTTATTATATCCCCTTCTTACTGCAAAAACGAATCTACCTTGCGAGGGAGAGAAATTCATACCTTTGAGTAGCTGTTGAATGCCGAGGTTACGAAGAACAGACGAGAGAGAGAGAGAGAGAGAGAGAGAGAGATGATGATGATGATGATGATGATGAATAAAAAAAAAAAAAGTCAATCGAGTGAAAGACATAGGAGCCTGAGAGTGTGAGCTACGAGTTGATACTGTTGTGAAGAGAGGTAAAATGAAATTAACTGGAGCAAAGGGGAACAGGTCAAACAAAGAGTACCGAGGGGAAATTAATATCCATCGGTGGGAGAATAACAGTGACTCTGAAGTTAGACAGGAGATTTAATTGTCATGACATACTGCTAGAACTAAAAGTAGTAGTAGTAATAGTAGTAGTAGTGGTGGTGGTAGTAATAGCAAGAAGAAGAAGGGGTTAATTTGAAGGATTAAATATGTATAATTTTATTTGTACCCAACTTAAAAATGTATTGTGAATTGTTCAGCTGTTGTTGATTGAGAGGGGAAAGGGAATGAGACGGGTTGGAAAGGTGGCTACAGCCGAGGTCAGAAGTTTATATCATTTTTCACTTGTCATTTTCTACGAGCTGGTTTATAATCCTAAGCTGAGAGATGCCTGATATATTACTCTGCACGTCCTTGGTATGAACGTCATCGAGAAATAAGACGGACATGCCCCGAGTGTAAAGCAGACGCAGTGGAATTCTGGGAGAAGATATGTCCCTATTTGTATGATAAACATAATTGCTGTTGGGAGGGTGAGATGCAACGTGGACTGCAGGTGAGCATGGTCTTTTCCACAATGTAAAGTACGCCGGCCTTGGAGCTTTATTAGAGGCTCTGGACATTACACTAAAGCCAGACAAGTATTAATCTCTTCAGTCCCGTGACGTGTTTTATTAATTTCTTCTTGGTACTTTTAGATAATTTCATTAAAGTTTTGATAAACCTCTTGTAGTGAAGGGCAAGAAGAACGAAGTATTTTTTTTTTTTATTCTTGTTGCCAGCGGACGATCTTATTTAGCATGGGTGAAATTTCCCGTGCGAGTGGAGCTGTATGCCACCTTCATTAACCCCTTCTTCAAAGGATTACTCAGAATTACTGAAGCCATTGACTACGACGATTTCTCTCCACTGAACACGGTCATCTAGTGTTTGACTTGAAAAAAAAAAAAAAAAAAAAAAAAATCTTAGGTGTAGCCATATCACACAGAGGATTATTGGTAACTGAGATAGCCTGTGAAATCTTTTATTGCTGGGATTTCCCTCAGTTAAACAATAGTTTTTCCTTTGGACTTAACCTGAATTTTCTACCTAGTTCACCACCCGCATCACAATTTCTACTTCTCCTACATTACTTTGTATAACATTAATATCACTGAGACCAGTGAAAGGTTTGCTGTTTTAGTTTTGCTACCTTGAGATGATTTTATTTAACTCGAGAAGGATCTGCAATACTGATAGGGATATATGAGACAGTTCCTAATTCCTCAAGTTTGAGGAGTCTTTCATGTAGAGCATAAAGTCGCATGGAGGTTACAGGAAAAAATTTGTTAATGCGTCATCAGAACATTATATTTCCCTCTTCTAAGAATTACATGAATCGGTATTCTGACTCCCTTACGATAGAAAAATTATAATCTCTGCCTGTGGTATTCAGTCAGAAGCCCTTTCAGTGTTTTTAGCTGGAAGGACATAGGATTGGCATTTATCATGAAAAACTAACTCCAGGCACAAGCTATAATGTAACTACTCTTTGTTTTATTGTAAGCTACTCAGAGATGAAACTATTAGGTGGACGAAATATATGAAACAGAGAGAGAGGGGGGAAGAAGACCCCACGCCAATATAAACACTACTTCTAGTTGATCCTAAAAAAAAAGAATCCGCCATGACCAGCCTTGTTTTCACTGCAAAACACTAAGATGGGAACAGTGTAATATGTAGTGCACATACATGTCACGTCATCTGGCAATGGCAAACTGCAGTTAACGAAAGTAACTTTTGGCTCAGCCTTCCGCCATATCTCGGCTGTCGGAAACTTTGTGGTCTGCAGGACTTTTGTTTCATGTTTCGGTAGTGGTGTGCGATGCGTTTACTAAACAGTGAAAAACAGCGGCTTTACATAATGATTACGATATCAAGAAAGAGAATACCAAATGTAACAGTCAGCTTTACTTGTTCTTCGCTTAGAGAGCTGGGGCACAACGGTTCGGTTTTGTTCGTGATTCAGTACCCATTAAGCCTGACACTGGCCAAGGGAAAATCATTTCTATTTTGGAGCTAATATCATTGTCTTATTTTCATTTTAATAAACCTTAAGTACAAATAATATGTATACGAGTATGATCAGTTTACCTGAATGATGAATTTAAAAAACAAAAATGTTTTGCAATTACTTAATGAATCTTATTTTCGTAGCATAATTATTACTCCGCTCGGAAAATAATTTAACATTCAGCTGCATCCCTGACCATGGCTGCCAGCACAATTGCATGACTTTGATATCGTTATGGATGAATATGGAACAGCGTAGAAATCCATTGCAATGTTAATGCAATATGTGAAACATTAAAATATACTCACAATATGCATGCATGTCTGTTTCCTTTTCAATTTTCTATGTATTTTATATATATATTTTTCCCCTATATAATTTAATTTTATTTTTCATTATCCGATTCGAGTATCAGTAGGCGTGACATATACTTGTTTTATATTTATTTCGAATAGATTTGGATACACCAGTTAAAAGTACAGTATTGCTATTCTTATTAGTAGGTAGAATATGTAATGATTTCAATTTGTTTTTGTAGCAGTTATTCATATTACTCAGATGACCTGAAAATGCACTTACAGGCTGCAGTGATTCTGTTTTTCATAATATTAAAGTCAAAAGGTTACTGACAGAGAGAATTCCCTTAATGACAGGTCAGTTTTATTAAATATGAATACCACAAGGCCATATAGTATAAACAAAAGTAATGCTGACATATAATTACCATGACTAACACATGCCATCCTGAAGATAATGTTGTAAACCATAATACCTTACGTTAAAGTTATGTTGATGCATATATGAAAGGTAGCGACAACTGGTAGAAGTAAATGAAACACCAAGTACCGGAAAGCAGTGAAAATTCCGAAGAGCGCCTGGAGTGATGGAAAGCACAAGAAAGTAGCAAAAACACCTAAGACGACCTGCAATATTTGAAATACCAAAAAGTGAATCAGTTGCTGAAAGGTACAATTACCTGTACAAGAATGTTATGGAAAATACCGGTACTAGAATGTGCATGAGGTTCTGATAAGTACTAGAAAGTGGTAAAAGTACCAAAGAATATATAAACGTGAAGGAAATAACTGAAAACTGAGGAAAGTTCAAGAGTGAAGTGGTAGAACTGACCGGAAAGTAGTGAAAAGTATTACATTGTTTTTGAAGTAGTGGGATGTATTGGAAAATATTGTAACGACTCAGCCGCCAAGAAAAGAGAGAGAGAGAGAGAGAGAGAGAGAGAGAGAGAGAGAGAGAGAGAGAGAGAGAGAGAGAGTGTAACGATTGGGTGATATATATTTCGACGTGAAAACAGTATAGGCTACTCGTATGCAAGTTAAACATGATGCCCTATTTAGTACAATCACGCAAAATTGTGATGCCTATTGATCTCTACAGCAAGGTAGTTATAATATAGTGGTTATTACCTAAGTCTTTCCACCTTTTAATGTTATGAATTTTTATTTCACTCTCAGGGCCTCCTGGGATCTCATGAAATTCAGTAAACTCTTGCAGGCATGCCTCGAAAAAACACACGAATTAACTACTCCCAAAACAAAGGTAAATGGTGAGCAGATTTTTTTTTTTTTTTAACTAGCGTAGCCACAATCAGTACTTCGCCAAATACACCAGACCTTACAGATTTATTCTGAATGCTTTACACTATAAAATAGCATGAGGCCAGACGTAGGGACTTATTGTCTGATACCGCTTCAGTCACATCAGCCAGATTTTTACTACATTTGCCTGCATTACTAATTTGTTGAAATTATGAAATTTGGCTTATTATCAGCGAGAATATTTATTTTTCTCGCAAGTGCATTTCCTTAGTACAGAAAGTAGGCATCATAATGATATCCAGCGTAAGAATATGTATTGATCGGTGCAAGAGAACAGTTGAATCCAACTGTACACAATGTACCAAGTAAAGAAGAACAGTGGCGCTAATATGTTATATAAACCTTATACGAAGTTCGTCAGTCAAGTCATATCAAGAGAAAGTACAGTACGTACCGACTGATATAGAGAATCTAAACTGATACCGTACTCAAAGGTTTTATTTATTTCTTAATTTATTTATTTACTTATTCATATATTTATTTTAGATGAGAGAGCATCAGTCGGAGGTGACCTTTTAGTCAGTTCCACATTGATGACTTTCAGAGGCCAGGTGCTTCACTCCCGTAGACTTTAGTGACCCCCTATTCTACAACCCTCAGTCTCCTCCATGTATTTTATGTTTCTGTACTTATCTTTCACTTAGCCTCTGTGCAAGAAGCACAGATTCAAAAGGCCGAGTGGAATACTGCAGGATAATACCAGGCGTTTAAAATTCATTTCATAACACTGCAGAAATAAAAGAATGAAACCTCCTACTATTATAATAACACTTTGCGAAGGCTTAAACCCTTGATACAGAATGTGCTTATGTATATTATTCTTGGTAATTTCGTAGTGAAGAGGTTAATACTGAGGAAAGGTAAAAATGATATAACCCTATGCGAGTAGTAAGAATATCTGGATTACCTAAACAAGGACAGGAATTCCACCTTTCTTTACAAATAATTAGTGAAAGGAAAGAGGAGGAAATAAAGTGAGAATATATTTAATCGAGTTTTGGGAGGATTCACACATCACAGAGCCAGAGAAACACTGGTGAGGCTTGGCGAACCGCGCGCCGCTCTTGTGTGGGGAAATGAGAGTGGAATTACACCTCCTCTTATCCCGTTACGAGTATAAATCCCACACTCTGCCCCGGTGCTGGCTGAAGTTTGTAGTGCGTAAGATTTCTTGTATATACGTTCGTCTTAACTCCTGCAACCATCATGCACCTCACAGCTAAACTAGACTGAATAATTAAAATCAGATAACAACAAGACCGGTAATGATAATAATAATAAAAAAAAATTAATAATAATAATAATAATAATATAATTGTTATTGCTGCTATTGTTATTAGTATTAGTATTAGTAATATTAGTATTAGTATTAGTATTAGAAGAAGAAGAGCTGATGATGATGATGATGATGACCTGTGATTACTGCTAAGTGTTATGGAGACTTGTGGATACTAAGAACCAGTTAGGCTCCTTATATAAATACGGTCCCGGTACGAGCATGTTGGGTGAAGAGGGAAACAGAGGAAAGAAGATTCAATTATGCAAGAAAAATTCTAAGCTACCGAGGAAGTGTAACGAAGGAAAAAGTGAACTGGAAGAGCATAGAAAGAAAAAACGTAGAAGGTACAGAAGCAGCGTCTAGAGGATCTGTAGAAATGTAGTACAAAAGGGAGCCTGACATAGGAAACGTAAACAACAAGAGAGAAGACACAAAGAAAGAATTGACAGAAGCAGCTTTTAGAGGTTTTTAGGAAGCCCAGTACAAAATAGGAAGCCTGACGGAGGCAGGTAAAATTGTAGTTATAATATTCACAAAAGAAGGGGAATTTCAAGATAGAGAACATTGTTATTATTTTTTATTAACATTATTACTGTTAGTACTACTACTACTACTACTACTACTACTACTACTACTACTACTGCTACTACTACTACTATTATTATTATTATTATTATTATTATTATTATTTACATTGCACCTGAGTATCCTATCGTGTTAACCGAGGCAAACTGTGTCGATATTAGGACGATGAAATTATACAAGATAAAGTTATGGTGTAATACCCACATTAAATCGCCAAGGAAGAGGTGTTATGAAGTCTCCCTTGCCACTTACAGTACAGTCTTGAAGCACCATATTGCCTCTGTATTAGCTTCGTCAGGGGAGGGGGGGGGGGGAGGAGAGATACAGGAATCTTTAAGACCTCAGGCTGGTAAATGTATGGTCTTTTTGACATTAACACTTGCTGATCTTTGAAGTAAATAACCCGGAATAATGTATCATGAAGGACCTATTAGCTTGGAGATCTGGTATGTTCTGTATGAAAATAACTCCTGTCGTGAAGTGTTAATACTTCCATTTGTCAGTTTCTTAATTCTAAGGTAAAAGAAGAAAAAAAAATGAGAAAAGAACTGAAATGAAATGACTGAAGGAACCTTGTGAGGAGATGCACATGACGCATAAATTTACTGAACCAGGACCACTAAGGAGACGTAAAGCTGTTTTCTCGTTGGCGTAGCACATTTCGTGACACCTTCCTCGGCCATTAATTTGCGCGTTACATATTACCCTCTCATCTTGTACGTTACTGCTGAAAAATACGTCATCATTTTGTTACGAGTATTGAGGAGCGACTTTTCAATCTAAGTTATATACAGGCCGTACTAAATCCCTCAGTACTGTGGAGCTTTCCTGTGCAGAATAAAAATGGCTGGTGGTAAAAATAATCCATAAGCAGGTATATAAATCAATAAATAAAAGCCACCAGATCTGGCATTTGACAGAAATACCAATTTTGCATTTCATGTTGACCAACGTCAATTGTATTCTAGAAAAACCCTGTACAGGCAAAATAATTACAAATACTACAGTTAAACTACTGTATGTAATGTGAAATAAATAACGTTGCATTTGATTCCATCATAAGACGGACGACTTTATTCGGGCCGCAGAACTGGCCGCAGCCAAAGGGCTGAATGAGATGGACAGGGTATGGCCTTGGGTCACTAGTTCAGCCGACCCGCTAAGATAGTAGTCAGGCTACCACCAACATTTAGCTCACTTGTGCAAGTGTGCAGAATAAATCGCGAAAGAAAAGACGTTAAAAAAGCAACTTAAAATACTATCATAAGTGAGGTGGACCGGGTATGGCCTTGGGTCAGTAGTTCAGCCAGGCGGCAAAGACAGTATTCAGGTTGGCAGTGCATTCAACCCAGCGGTGCAAATTACTGCTGGGGGATTACACCCTGCCCTGGGGAAGGCTTTGGTGCTGGCCTTAATGGTATGGGAGGAGGAGGAGGAGGAGGAGGAGGAGGTGAATAAACAGGGAAGGCGAGAGCAAGTGATGAGGAAATAAGAGGGAGAGAAGGAGGTAATAAAGAAAATAGGAAGGAAGAGGAGAAGAGAGAGGCCGGGGGTAAACTGGGGAAGGGGAGAGGGTGTGAGGTTGAGGAAGAAAAGGAGGAGGAAGGGGAGAAAAATTTAGGGAGGTGGAAGAAAAGAAACACATTGAGAGATAAGGAAAATGAAGAGAGAAAAAGGGAGGAGAAAGAGGAAATAACCAGAAAGTACATGAGAGGGAGGGTAACATATAGAGGAAAGGAGTTGGAAAGCAAGCAAGAAAAGGAGGGGGAGGAGTATAGCTAGGCGAAGGAGAAAAAGCAGGAGTAGGAGGGAGGAAGGTAAGAAAGGAGGGGTGATTAGGGGAATAAGGAAAATGTAAGAAAATAGACAACTCCGGAAAGTCGGTTGGAGATCAAGGAAAAACAGGAGAAGTAGAAAGGCATGAAAAGGAGGGAGGAAAGGAAGGAAAGGAGGGGAAGAAGGACAGGAAATAGCAAGAAAAATAGTAGTAAGATAAGGAAGTAATAAAGGAAATGAAGATGAGGAAGACCAGGTAAAGAAAGGTAATGAGATTCGGAAATGAGGAGGAGAGAGGAAAGGAAGATGGAAGGGGAGGAGGAAAATGAGGTTAAGGAGTTCACGACAGAGCAGCAAGAATAGGAAAGACAAGAAAGGTGTGAGGTGGAAGAATTACTGAAGGCTAGAAAAGGGAGACACGAAGACGAGAAATAACAGGAAGAAATAAAAAGAGATAAAGTTTATTTCCCTGGCTCTCTACATTATTTGTTTCAGTCATCAGTTCTCTCTCTCTCTCTCTCTCTCTCTCTCTCTCTCTCTCTCCACCAATCCATCTCACTAATATCCACACACACTCATCCTCTCTTACACCGTCTCCGCGTCAGTCACCAATTTGCGTGTGTGTGGGGGAACCTTTCACTAGTTCGTTTATCTGCCCCACTCCATCCACAGCTTTCATGTGGTTCCGGTCCTCCAGCTTAAATCGTCTCAGTCTTATCAGCTTGACGATTGGCCACCATCCCTCACTTCCCATCCCGCCTGACGCATCATCAAACACACATTCCACAAGGGGTATTCAATCGTCGCTTCGCTGGTTTGTGTGTATTTGCTTTCTTGATTGCACTGAACGAACCTGCAATTTTGACGCGGTATGCTGAAATTTGAGAACATTAACGATCAGGAACACAGACAAACATATTTTTTTATTTGGAAGAGTGCTTCTGATTCACACACACACACACACACACACACACACACACACACACACACACACACACACACACACACACATATATATATATATATATATATATATATATATATATATATATATATATGTATAGATAGACAGATAGATATAGATATAGATATATCCCCTACGAGCATCCAGATATATCAGCTGTCACGAACCACTGTGACAATCCAAAAATGTCATCAACAATACAGTTGCAATACTGTAATGACTGTCAGAATAATTATGACGTGTAACGAGTAAGAGAAAATATTCTCTTCATTATAACAAAAAGTTGACATCGACCAGCTCCTCAGCAGTGGAAGCAATTCATATAATAGGTCGTTATTGGTGAGGGTGAGGCTCTTGGTAATCTGACCTAGCTGTCTCTAATCACACATGTCCTGGCTCAAGCACTGGTTAATCATGCAGATGACAGATTCGAGCAGCTAGTAATTCTCCCAATCACATGAAGAGCAACCAGAGAAGGAGGTATTTTCCAAGCGCCTCACTCATAAGCTGGAGAAAGGAGGAGGATGTCGAGTGACTGAGTACGTCTTTGATAAGATAGCAGATGATTAATGGATGATTCAGTTCCATCAAGGTTGTCCACACAGTCACTCGGTGTGCATCATTTATAACCCTTATTAAGTCTCTGTTGCTCAAAAATAGTGTTTCTTCTATCGGCCTTGGCACAGGGTCGTATTCTAAGTGGATTTGGAGATCTCGTAATACCTCTTCCTTTTGCGAATCACTCTGTGTATTACACCTGAGTAACATCTTGCATGTTGTTGATGTAAATTACGACGCAAGCGATGCAAATAACATCCAAGAGAATATCAGCGTGTAATTACCTCCACCAACTGCAGGTTAAGTATTCACCAATGTTTGATTATTTATCCACACAAATCTCCAGAAGTTCTCTATGAATTTCAATGAAATTTTGTGGAAGGTTGAGCCATGAGCCAAGAAAAAACTTATTAAATTTGGGGCGGATCTGGATCCGGATCAGGATCCTATGTACTCGCATAATATAACTTCTCAATGAATTTCAATGAAAGTTTGGAGAGGTGGGCCATGAGCCAGACAAAAATAATAATAATAATAACAATTTTGGGGCGGATCCGGATCCGGATCCGGCATTTGTGAAGGTATGCGCTCTTCGAGTGCTGTCTAGTTTTCAAAATAAATCGTTAAGGAAGAAGTGCTACAAGAATTCTGTCTCTTTACAGCACGTCACCAACATTAAAATAACACATACGAGTTCTAAGTAGTGTCCAATCGTCTAAGTCGTGACAAAAGCTGGAAGAACACCTGCTTCATTGCTCGACCCTCTGGACATTCCGTTTTACAGTGCCAAGTAAAGTGTAGATGACTGTGAGAAACAGAATGCTTAGGACGTGGCAGTGTGAAACGGGGCTTTCTATTAACTCTTGCCACGGCTTACTCGTACACGATCGGATAATGTGCGTCAAGATGTGTCCGATTCGAATTCAGCGTGACTGTGTTCTAAGACTATAAATATGTAGACAGACAAACAGACAGACAGACGGATAAATAATTAGACAGACATACAAACACAGACAAGTACACAGATAGATGAATAGATATACAGTACAGTATAGATAGATCTATGAATATAAATAGATAGCTAGATATTGATAAACAGACAGACAGACATAGATAATTTATTGACCACAGATAACATGCGTAATAAAATTAAATCCACATACAAAAGGTATTTTGCCATTACTGAAAAAAAAAATGCAGAGTTCCAGTGTCAGTTTTGTGCAATGTGTACCAGTACGATCTCACCCTGGGATATATTATAGAAATTAATGCTAATCACTTTGGTAAAGCAGTTTAGTATAGACATCCATGATAAGCGCTGCAGGAATAATTAGTTAAGTGGCACTCCAGTCCCTTGTGCAGATGCTCAGGCGTAATGCTGCCAGGAAACATTGCTGTATATTGTGATTATATTAATTTTGTAGTAGTAGCTGCTGTAGCCCTTGGTTCATTTGAAACCTGAACCTGGTGCACTGCAGGATGAAGCTGCCCTTCTGCAGCCCACCATCCTCCTTATGAGGGATAGGTTGGGAACTTCGGGACGTTTGTATAATCAGAAGGCTCCACCGCCCAGCCATATCGTTGTCACCGCTTGATGGCGCCCCTCACCAGCACGAGATCGTGATTATATATATAGCTTAACCCCTCACCGCGGTGACATATTTTGTTTCATTCTTGTTATCTCCAGCTGATTGTATTATATTTAGGAAAAACTTTTCTAACTGTAGGGGATAGCTGTAGCGTTCATTTAATACCTTCACTACCAGAGCTCTCCCAGGCTGGATAAAATCCTCTGGTAGTAGCAAGAACACCTGGACTGTCAGACTGCGTGGGCGGTCATAGTTAGTACCAAAGTCTCCCTAACTGTGGCCACCTGAACATTTTTCTTCATCAGTCCATCCATCATCCAATCCTGCGTTGCCCCATGAGGAGCGTAGGAGCCCGAGGCTAGGCAAGTTGGTCCTGACATTTAAGATGAGAGTGACCAGCCTCACTCATCCCTGAGTGGCATTACGTGAGCAATAAACCCCAATCACCCCTTGAATATAAACCTTCACCGGCTCAATCCGATTGGAGTGCCGTAATTACCCACTAAACCACCAGGCGCCAAAATTTGGTTATATGGTTACCACCCGGCGTAGTAAATGGTTTTCTGGTGTACAGGAAACCATTTGGCTTGTCACTTAGTGTAGAGTCACCCACAGGCAGAAGGAAGAGGAAAGAATGAAGGAAAGAAAGACAGAAGAGGGAGTGTAAAGTCACCCATAGGCAGAAGGACGAGGAAAGAATGAAGGAAAGAAAGACAGAAGAGGATAGAAGAAAAGAAGGATGGGGGAGAGGAAAGGGAAGACATCCGAGAGCAGCACTACGTCGAGTGAGTTGATATATATATATATATATATATATATATATATATATATATATATATATATATATATATATATATATATATATATATTGTGATGTCCCTGATGTGTTCCCTGCATGTGCTGTCACTAGGGCTAAGTCTAAAGTTACTGGTGATTTAGAGGATAATGATGATGATGATGTTATCCTAGCTGACACTTTTCTTGCTAATTTGGACCACTCACCAGATGAGGCAGTACCCCGTAGTGTTGATAATTTGTCTCGTCAAGAGTTGGTTGAGTTGCAGGTTGCTGACCCTGAGTTGAAAGGTCTAGCTAACTCTGCTTACAGTGAAGAAGAGTCAGCCAGTGCTTCTACTTGTTATTATGTAAAGTCAGGAGTACTTATGAGGAAGTGGAGACCCCCAACGGCATCAGCCGACTGTGAATGGGAGGTTGTACATCAAGTTGTCATCCCTCGTGTTTGTAGGCAGGATATCATTAGAGTGGCTCATGATTCCAGTTTGGCAGGACACCTTGGAGTGAGGAAGACTGTGGCACGCATTTTGAAACACTTCTACTGGCCAGGTATCTTCAGGGATGTTTCCTGGTATTGTAAGTCTTGTCACACCTGTCAAGTTGTGGGGAAGTGTAATCAGACCGAAAAGGTTGCACCTCTAGTTCCCATTCCTCCTTTTGAGGCGCCTTTCACCCGTGTGTTGGTGGATATTGTGGGCCCTCTTCCTAAGACTTCTTCAGGATTTTCTTATGTGTTGACCCTGATTGATATGGCTACTCGTAATCCTGAAGCCATTCCACTTAGAAATATCTCAGCAAAGAACGTAGTTAAGGAAATGCTAGGGTTCTTCACAAAGTTTGGTCTGCCCAAGGAGGTACAGTCAGACCGGGGAAGTAATTTCATGTCAAACGTTTTCAAGCAGTCTCTGAAAGAGTTGGGCATCACCCAGATCACGTCTTCAGCTTACCATCCCCAGACCCAAGGAGCGTTGGAGAGATATCATCAAACACTCAAATCGATGCTCAAGAAATACTGTTTGGAACATCAGAAAGACTGGGATAAAGGTCTTCCATTCGTTGTGTTTGCTGCAAGAGAATCTCCAAATGAATCACTGGGCTTCTCACCTTTTGAACTACTGTTTGGCCATGAAGTAAGAGGACCCCTTAAGTTACTCAAGGAATGCTGGCTGTCGGAGGAAGATGACGTCAACCTGCTGGAGTATGTGATGAAGTTCAAAGAACGGCTGTCCACTGCTTTACAGCTGGCGAGAGAGAATTTAGGAGCTGCTCAGGAGAAGATGAAGACTTGGTATGATAAGAAGTCCAGGTTACGCCACTTCCAGCCAGGAGATCAGGTTTTGATTCTGCTACCAGTTCATGGGCAACCTCTTCAAGCCAAGTTTAGTGGTCCTTATTTCGTGGAGAAGAAACTCAGTGATGTCAACTATGTCATCGCCACTTAGATCTGCTCCTCATTTTGTTCACATCTCTGTCCTCCCCTGTAAAGTTATTATTATTGTGAGTGCTCAAGAAATCTCCAAACATCTAGCAGCTGTGTGTAATTTGAGTATAACTTGTATTTTTTCTTGTACTGTATAGCATAAGTTTAATTTGTAGGCCTAGTGAAGTTTTTGTAATTCATGTAGGGATCTTTATGTCCATCAGTTTTAATATTATTTTGTATCTGTAATAATTTATCTTGCATTCACTGAGTATTATCTGGTATCTCATTTTATCAGGGCTGACTTAGATAAATTTACTCTTGCTAATTTCGTGTTAATAGAGGCTATTGCAGATAACCATATATTTAACCTGTTTATTTGCCATTACATTATCCTTATGAGTCCTGAATGTTTTGTTGTTAGTTTGAGCATTAAACTTTAACTTGTAATTTTACCTAACTCTTTTGTTTTGAACCTGGAACTTTACGGGACTGTAGTGATTTTTAGCATTCTCACTTAAAGTGTACATTATCTTTCTCTGTTCCGTAACAATATATATATATATATATATATATATATATATATATATATATATATATATATATATATATATATATATATATATATATATATATCAGGCTACCATCACAAGATTTGGTCACTTAGTGTGGATCTGTAGTGCTGAAGGTGCTACTTGATCTATCCCCTATACTTCCAGTTCGAATAGTTCCTCCTAATCTGCATATAAATATCTGGCGATCAGGAAGAAAATACAAATAGTGAGGGTGTTTGGTTTGTGAGGTGATGTTCACTGGTAGGAAATTGTGTGTGTGTGTGTGTGTGTGTGTGTGTGTGTGTGTGTGTGTGTGTGTGTGTGTGTGTGTGTGTGTGTGTGTGTGTGTGTGTGTGTGTGTGTGTGTGTGACGAAGTTGTGTTTACAGGAAGGGGGTGTGGGTGCTGAAATTGTTTGGACAGCATGTGTGAGTGTTCAAATACATATGAAATTCCAGCTGGTGACACTTATGACAGTTTTCATGAATGGAAATTAATCTCCGACCTGTGCAGCTGCTGGAATTGCCAATGTGTTAGTGCTTGGTTGGAGCACTGAGAGGATATACAGGACATAATTATGATCTACTAACTCGTTTACTCTGATGGCCTATGTTTTAGCTTATTCTCTTTATCTCTATACGATTTTATTTGAATTGGGAGACGACTTTAATGGTGAAGGAAGCAATGAAGACTATATTAATCTCTCTGTTAGAAACTAGTCTCCAAAAGTAAATAAAGACGTTAAGATGAAGCAGAAATAAGTGATGTTCTCGAGTTAAAGAGGTTGAGAGTGTGAGCAGTAGGATGGCTTGTAAAAATGTGTACCTACTATGGTAAAGCTGCAGCGGTTGTGGCGGTGAAGGGTGGACGGGGAGAGGACTATATACGACACAGCGATGGTTCTTATACTATTAGTCATAACTTAAGAGAGTTGCAGAGAAAATGTGAATGAACATTATATAGATGTGGGCTTTGGAAAAGTTTACAAACAAGTGACGCTGATAAGTATGCAAGTGTTGTCATGAAAAACTGTTCCCGTATTCAGCAATTAAGCAGGCTTAAAGATTTTTTGTTCTTTTTTATTCTGTGATTACTGATTACACTGATATATATATATATATATATATATATATATATATATATATATATATGGTAGTACTGAAGGGGAAAATGAAGGAAAATTATAATGATGGTTTTGATAATTGTTGGGTAAAGAGTAAATTGTCTGGAGTTTGGAATTAATCAGTGCGGAGAAAAGTGTCCAATGTTTCAAGGGTAGATAAGTTCAGCGTGAAGTATGCTAATAGGAGCCGAGGTGGCTCCAGTGGGGGGTGGGGGGGACGAGGTCAAGAGAGAGGGATTAATGACTTTAGAAAAGAGTGAGTAAGATCAAGAGAGAAGAGGTAGAAGAAGAACAGGAAGGAGGAGCAGGAGGAGGGGAAGGAGGAGGCTAACGCTAATGCCAATCATCTATACGATGATCTTTAAGGAAAACGGTTCATTTAAGTCGCAGTATTCGACTTTATCTCCAAGTCTCCATTTTTATTATCGGGTGAACAAGCCTAGATGGAAACAAACTGAGTCCACCAGTCCGATCAGCCCAGGAATAGAATTGTGAAATTAGCAGAGGGAGCAAGGAGATAAGGAGTAAGAGGGAAGTCATGATGTTAAGTGGGAGGAGAGAGTGATGTAGGAGTGCAAGAGCAGGTGATAGATGCAGAATAGAGCGTCTGCAGTCATTAATGTAAACTGCATGACACTGAATTGAGAGAGAGAGAGAGAGAGAGAGAGAGAGAGAGAGAGAGAGAGAGCACATAACCATAATAGGCAAATATTGTAATTTTCAAACTCAGATTTTATGTGTAGTGCGACCATCACAGCATATGAAATTAGTACGACCTGTAACTACGTTTGGTAACCGATGTTTCAGTAAAGGAAGAGAGTTTTTCTTTAACTGGCTCTGGAGATTTTGTCAAACTGCTTTGCTAGTTACTTATTTTACATGTTTCACCTCAGTATCATCTTATGTGGTACTAGCTTGAATGCAAGGCTTCACCGGGCATCGCAGTAGTGGCCTTCGTCACCCTAGCACCTTTGGCACCATAAGTTGCCTACGGAGGCCAGTTATGTTCCCCAGATACCCACTAAACCTTTCCCAACAAATATTATCTTAGTGCAAACTTGAAAGCTCACAGTAGAAGTGATTGATGTCATAGATACTCATGTGCGCTGCCCACCATGTGTGCAAAAAATCAGTCAAATTGTCAAATTTAACGGATAATTATTGCGCTCCAATCGGACTGAGCCGGTGAAGGTTTATATCCAAGGGTGGTTGGGGTTTATTGCTCACATAATGCCACTCAGGGATGAGTGAGGCTGGTCACTCTTAAATGTCAGGATCAACTGCCTAGCCCCGGGCTCCTACGCTCCTCATGGGGCAACGTAAGATTGGATGATGGATGATGGATGCCTAAAATCCACCCACTAGGCCAGGAGTGTGTACAGAACATTTTCAGCATGATATCTTAATTGGTTCTCGAGATACGAGCGTTCATTCTTTGATTTCCCCTCCTATAGGGGGAGGGAGGACCGGGCCCTTGTTTGGACAGATTCTTCACTTTAGCTTTATATAGAGAGAGACTGGGCTAACTACGACAAAGTAAAAAAATATGTATGTAGCATACAAGAGAATGTTTCGGTGCGATACGCAAAACAACTAGTTTAGGAGGTGCAACGGAGCCTCCAGGGCATCCTGGAATAAGCCCTGAGTCATAGGATACAGTGGGAAGAGACGCGATGAGAATTCAGAGCAGGAACAGATCCAAGGATCAGTGTTCCTGTATTCTTAATCATGTTTACTCCCCTTCCCCTTGACTTCTGTCGATATAAATGTTATCCGTTTGATCTCCTACGAGTCAGATTGGATTAGTTTCCAATACTGAATCACAAAGCTCCATCATCTCTGACATAGTATTGACTCCTGGTTTTTCGTCCACAATCGCTGTTCAGTCTCACCTCCTAACCATATTCAGTTTGTCTTTGATCTCTCTGAGCCTTCCGATACCCCTGATGCTCTTTCCTTCGGCTATATTCACGACTTTTTTTTTAATTGTTATTGCTGAGTGACCGATCAGATAAATGAAATCCAGATCCTTTTTTTTCTTTGTTTTGGTAACTGAGCTTTGCAATCCCTCGGATGCTGCAGCTTTCCTCTATACCGTACTTGATTTTCTTCTATGCTTTTGTCTAGTGAATAATAGATCAATGAAACTATCCACCGTTGCTCAGTCATTTCAAACTGTCTTTCTCTTTTCTTGCTCAGTATTACCCACTGTCAGGATCCATTTTGTCATTGATTACTTTGAACTTTCTAATATTATTTCCTCTCTCTGGACTTTTCTTTGCTCTTGTCGAGTCAGTGACTTGATAGACGAAACAATCAACTACTGCTCAGTCACCGTTTGTTTTCCCCCAGAGTAGAATGATATATTTAACATACTTGATATTTGTACGTCTGAATTGGCTTAGTATGGTCAGGCCAAATTTGCAAAAGCCTTGTACCATGGCAGTGCATGTAAACTGAGTGTGCAGGAGTCTTTCAGTCGTCTATTAGTCCAGTTGAAGTGCTTAGTTTTGAATGCAGAATAACTCCAAAAATAACAGCAGAATACAGAAGTTGTTTATATTTCAACGTTAAAATTTCACTTTATAGGGTATTGCTGCTACTCTGCCTTCTCTTTTAAGGCCACAATTACGAACTACTGCAGGGTCGGACTGTAATAAAGTTATTAATGTATGACTCGAACAGAGGTGGACCCACTTTAAATTTCTCCCAGTTATATAAAGGATTCAATCCTTTGCAATACCGTGATAAAAGAATTCAGCATTATCTTCATAGCTTGGCCATGGTGACGCATTTTGCATTATATTTTGGCTGCCGTCAGAGAGCTTTATGCCACTTTCCAGAGGTCTTACAGTAAAGGTTTTATTAAAAACTAAAGCTAAGCCATCCAATTCCAAAAGTCTATCCCCAGCTGCGCAACATAATTTGGAGACAGTAAGCAAGAAATAAATATGCATAATCGCATAAGAGAGTTAATAATAAGGATCGAACAAGTGTATTCTGGTTATTAGTTTCCTTCTGTTCAGGACAGGAATGAACCTTTGGTCATTATTTTGATATACAGTATTAGCTCATTTGCTGGAGTCATTCCTTTGAAAAAGTCTTGGCAGTGCTCTTAAATAAAGTCGCCCTTCACCACTGAAGTGTATGTTATCAATGTGTAGCCTATAGAATCACTACATGAAGTGATATAATCTTTTAGTTTATACACAGCTAATCTTACTCCATTGCCCTCCTTATTGTTATTTACTTTGCACTGTTAAGTTTTTAGCCTTTGCTGTTTGACAGTACATATATATTCTTTACTTTATTTACGATACATATGATACTCTATTTATCCATCTGTAGCCAGACGCCATAATTCCGTAACGAGTGGCCGTTTGTCTTTGAGTCAGTTATTTAACAAAGAGGGTCACTAAACCACCGCCAACCATCTTGCTGACACCAGTAGCCGATTTATATACTGCTCCACTCCGATAATACATTTTTTCTTGAAATTTTGCTAGCTGTAGATGATTAATTATATTCAGCTTACGGCAGACTTCTAATTGTGAAGTGGTTAATCATGGAGCTATATAACTCCTCCAGTTCGAAATGCCTTTCTTACTCTAATTAAAATCGTCTAAATATAGCAGAAATATACTAAAAAATACATTACCGGGTTGAAGGGTTAATACTGGGGAGACTTCGGGCACTGAAGAGGCTTGAAGTAATCTCCAATAAATTCCACTGCCATAAAACGTATCCACACAGCCAAAAAACTCTGAGGTGGCAGCAACAGTGAAACAAAAGGCATCTTACTGAAGGGGTATCAGTTTATTCTTCAACATGCATTATGTTTTGGTAAGCCAATTTGCCGTGGCCCTATTTTATTGTCGTTATCTATTTGTACACATTAGTAGATTCTATATGAAAGGATATTCTTGGGTGAATAAAATCGTCTGGATTTAGCAAAAGAGAACTCATCATCTTCATGAGGAGGTTTATGGTTCTATTCTTTATCCCCCCTCCAAAAAATAAAAAAAATAACAAAGACGAACAAGAACAAGATGTGGCGTAATGAAGATCAATATCTCATGGTAGAAGGAATTGGACGTGGAAATAACCGGACCAAACGTCGACAAGTCATGTTCATAGCGATATTGTTTAACCTTGGTTTATTTTAATTAATTAATTTATTTAATAATTTATTGATTTGGTTAGTCGGTTGTTTGTTTCTTTATCTGTTTCTTGACGTATCCATTTCTTCACTTGCACTTGGCAGACTTTGTTAACAGCCTCACAGCGATCGTCTCCTATTCAGTCCAGTCTTTCTGCCTCCAGATAGTTTCAGTCACCTTAGCCACGTATTCCAACTGAACGGGTTAGACATGTTCATTAACCCCTTCACTACAAGAGGTATCCCAATTAAAAAAAAAAAAAAAAAAAAAGGAAAGAAAAAAAAGGAAAAAGAAAAGAAAGAATAATGGAGAGACAGAAAAAGGAAAAGAGAAAAGAAAGAAAAAGGGAAAAATAAAAATAAAGAGAAAGAGAAAGAAAACGGAAAAAGAAAACAAGAAGAAAGAAAGCGAAAAAGAAGAGAAAAAAAGGAAAAAGAAAAGAGAAAGAGATCGTCGCCTTTTTTGAACTGTTAACAGGCTACTGGTACTATCCAAACCACTAGCCAACATCTAAGACATATTTCTCATACATGTGGGATCAGGTTCAGGATCACTAGGTTTAGGATACAACGCGTTCACTTTCCACCGTGCCGTAAGAAATGGTTTCAGCAACATTAATTATTCTCTCCAGCACCTGCATCCCATCTGTTGCTCAAACTCGTGCACCCGAGTCCAGAATTTAAAATAGCAAGACAGGGAGGGAGAGAGGCTGTAGGAAAGAAGGGGTGGGAGAGAGACTGGAAACTAGTTAGACTGGGAGAGGGTGGAGGGAGTGCGATAAATCGAATGATATTTGATGAGAGATAAGGGAAGCTGGAACAGCAGACATGAGGATACAGTTTTTTTCAGGAACGAGAGGCAGCAATAGAAAAGCTGTGATTGTGCCTTGATAAAAAAAAACACACACACACAGAGGGAACCGTAGTGAATGCCAAAACAATTGTTGAACAGGTCTGTCTGATGCTGTGGGAAATATTTAGGATGAAACGGTTCTAAGTGAGGTAAGAGGGATGTCAGAATGTTCGCTAAGCCATGAACTGAGTGGATTCCTAATTGGTATGGGATGTAAAAATCGTCTATTTTCCATTTATGAATCTGAGGCAAAACATCTGACAGGGTACACAAGAAGAATATACAGTAGACAATGTTGAGTAGGTATGGTGTAAAAGGGAAACAGTTGATGGCTGTAAAGAGGCTCATGATAGCAGTGAAGTCAGTGTATCTTCAGTTGGTCTTCCTTTCAACTGTTATTCGTTTCCTCCCTCTTGATTACTCGTTCCCTCATCTCTTTCCATTCCGTTTTCATTTCTCTCTTCATCGCTCTCTCATTCATTTTTTCCTTTCAGTGGCGAATCCTGGTGTTGTTATTTTTGTTTTGCGTTGTTGGTTGTGCATAGAATCCCCCTCTATCATGAATGAACATAAACTGCATATAATATATATCTGTATGTTGACGGTTCAATATAATTGAAAAAAAAAAAATATCAGGAGGGTGCCATGCCGAATAATAAGACTATCAGCAGCAGCATTGTCATTATTATTATTATTATTATTATTATTATTAGGATTGTGGAAAGTATTAAGAATATATGGAGTAGATGGGAAGTTGTTGAATGCTGTGAAGAGTATGTACGATGGTGCGAAGGCTGCAGTGCGTGTGGATGGTGAACTAAGTGAATTTTTCTCTTTGAAAGTTGGGTTGAAACAGGGATGTGTCATGTCTCCATGGTTGTTCAATCTGTACATGGATGGGGTAATAAAAGAGGTACAAGGTAGGGTAGTGGATGTTGGAGTGGCCCTGGTGAGAGAGGATAGTGTTTGGAAACTCCCTGTACTGTTGTTTGCAGATGATACTGTGCTGTTGAGTGAAGACGAAGGGGAGCTGCAAGGCTTGGTGGATGACTTTGAGAGAGTGTGTAAGAAACGGAATCTAAAGGTGAATGTAGGGAAGAGTAAAGTGATGGTCTTTGAGAGAGGTGAAGTCAGTGAATGTACAGCGAGGTTGGGTGGTGAGGAATTGGAAAATGTGAGTACGTTTAAGTACTTGGGTAGTGTGATGAGTAAGGATGAAGGTTTGGAGGGTGAAGTGCTTGAAAGGATACAGCAGGGAAGAAAGGTTGCTGGTTCTTTGAAAGCAGTGATAAGAAACAGGGAAGTGAGCATGGAAGTGAAAAAGTTATTACATGACAGTATTGTGATACCAACTCTAACGTACGGAAGTGAAGCTTGGACGTTGTTGGAAGGACACAAGTCAAGAGTGAGAGCCGTGGAAATGAGTTATTTAAGAGGAGCCTGTGGAGTCACATGGAGAGACAGGCTGACGAATGAGGATATAAAAGAGCGTTGTGGTGTTGATGTGGATGTGATAGGAAGCGTTATGAGGAACACACTGAGGTGGTTTGGCCATGTGGAGAGGATGGAGGGTGAAAGACTGACGAAGAGAGTGTATGTGAGTGAGGGGGAGGGGGAAAGAGGGAGGGGGAGGCCGAGGATGAGATGGAGAGATGGGGTGGAGAGGTATATGAGAGAGGGGGGTGTGAGTTGGGAGCAGGGGAGTGAAATGGCGGGGGACAGAGCGACTTGGAGGCGATTTGTTTGTGGCCACCCCAAACGGGATTGAGGCGTCTGGCAATAGATAGATAGATAGATTATTATTATTATTGCTGTTGTTATTATTATTACTACTACTACTACTAGAGTACTACTACTACTCCAACTTCTACTACTACTACTGCTACTACTGCTAGTACTACTGCTACTACTACTACTACTGCTACTACTACTACCAGTACTACTACTACTACCACCACTCCTCCTCCTCCTCCTCCTACTACTACTACTACTACTACTGCTACTACTACTACTACTACTACCAGTACTACTACTACTACAAGTACTACTACTACTACCACCACTCCTCCTCCTCCTCCTCCTCCTCCTCCTCCTACTACTACTACTACTACTACTACTACTACTACTACCACCAGTACTACTACTACTACCACCGCTCCTCCTCCTCCTCCTCCTCCTCCTCCTCCTCCTCCTCCTACTACTACTACTACTACTACTACTACTACTACTACTACCACCACCAGTACTACTACTACTACCACCGCTCCTCCTCCTCCTCCTCCTCCTCCTCCTCCTACTACTACTACTACTACTACTACCACCGCTCCTCCTCCTCCTCCTCCTCCTCCTCCTCCTCCTCCTACTACTACTACTACTACTACTACTACTACTACTACTACTACTACTACTACTACTGCTACTACTACTACTACTACTACTACTACTACTACTACTACTACTACCAGTACTACTACTACTACAAGTACTACTACTACTACCACCACTCCTCCTCCTCCTCCTCCTCCTCCTCCTCCTCCTCCTACTACTACTACTACTACTACTACTACTACCACCAGTACTACTACTACTACCACCGCTCCTCCTCCTCCTCCTCCTCCTCCTCCTACTACTACTACTACTACTACTACTACTACTACTACCATCACCAGTACTACTACTACTACCACCGCTCCTCCTCCTCCTCCTCCTCCTCCTCCTCCTACTACTACTACTACTACCACCGCTCCTCCTCCTCCTCCTCCTCCTCCTCCTCCTACTACTACTACTACTACTACTACTACTACTACTACTACTACTACTACTACTACTACTACTACTACTACTACTACTACTACTACTACTACTACTACTACCAGTACTACTACTACTACCACCACTCCTCCTCCTCCTCCTCCTCCTCCTCCTACTACTACTACTACTACTACTACTACCAGTACTACTACTACTACCAGTACTACTACTACTACTACTACTACTACTACTACTACTACTACCAGTACTACTACTACTACTACTACTACTACTACTACTACTACCAGTACTACTACTACTACTACTACTACTACTACTACTACTACCAGTACTACTACTACTACCAGTACTACTACTACTACCACCACTCCTCCTCCTCCTCCTCCTCCTCCTACTACTACTACTACTACTACTACTACTACTACTACTACTACTACTTCTACGAGTTCACCCCGCCCCTCTCAACACTTTGGATCTAAGATACTGGTGAAACCCCCCCTTTCCTACGGTCATGGATATGCCCTTAAGCCTTCCTCTTTGCCCTCCTTCACAGCCACAGTCCCCCCGGTTTTTCTCTTTCGATCGTCGCTATGCAAACTGAAAAAAAAAAAAAAAAATCTAACTCGTTTTTTTAATCCTATCACTTTTTTGTTCTCCATTCACGCTGTCTCGTGCCCCACAACTCTAATCATTCATGCATTTCTTTTCCATTCCTCTCTCTCTCTCTCTCTCTCTCTCTCTCTCTCTCTCTCTCTTCTCATGAATAAACTCTGAATTCAGTGCTTTTGGCAATATAAAATTGACAGAGAGAAATATCAGATGGAACATTGGTAAAATTAATCTCAGACTAAATACACAAACCAGAAGAAAGGAGGATAGAAAGAGAGAGAGAGAGAGAGAGAGAGAGAGAGAGAGAGAGAGAGAGAAAGTGGAGTGTTGAAGAGAGGAAAGGGAATGGGAGCTTAAGGGGAGACATAAACGAATTGCTGGAAGTGAACATGTTCCAAGAATACAAAGAGACAGACAGAGACACAGAGTACAGTATATGTAATATGTAGCATACATGCAAAAACGAAAATTACTATCAGTCCAGCACAATAATACTGAATGAGCATTTCCAGTGTGGCTGTTGAAGGACTAATCTGACTCACAAAGGTACTGTACATGCCGTACATGCAGACAAGATCTTCTGTCTTGACAACATGAGTACAGCTTCATCGTGTGGGTACAGAGGGACACAGGGACCCTACTCTGGATGCTGTATAACACTTCGCAATACCATCCTCCTTAGCACTTTTTTTGACAATTTTGGCTTACTATTCTCGTCTATGTAGTTGATGTAGTTTTAACATCAACATAATTTACATCAGTATCATACAAGTGGATACATTAGAGCAATATGCTATATGAATTATGGGAAATGTTACGAAAATCCTCAACACAACTTGGCTGAAGCATCGAAGGATGGCCACTTTACCTCCCAAGTCGAGGAAGGCAGCTTATACAAGTTTGTCTTTTTTAATCGGATTATTTTCCAGACTACCTGCCGCAAAGCTTGTACATGAAGACGCCCAATTAAGGAGGATCAATCAAACTCATAATTTTAGCACCACTGGGAATCATACTCCTTACTTATATTGTCCTTCGTGTATATATATATATATATATATATATATATATATATATATATATATATATATATATATATATATATATATATATATATAATGTGTGTGTGTGTGTGTACTTGACTGATTTATTGTCAGTCTGCCATCTCTCTTTCTGTCTCCATTGTCTTCTCCCTCAGCCTTCATCATCTTTCTCCAGCAATCTCTACTGCCTCGTCCCTCTCCATCAAGTTCCTCTATTCTTCTCCTTCACTTTCCACTTTCCTCTTCTCCTCCCTTAATTCCACCATGGCTATCCCTCAGTCTACACTATTTCTGTACCCCAATCTCAGTGTCCCCGCTCATTTAGTCTCAGTCATCTCCCCCTTTCCCCATTTATCTTCATTATCCCTCTTCCCTCTTCCGCAATCTCCATCACCCCTCTCCTTCCACTAATCTTCACCATCCTCCTCCCTTAATCTCCACCATCCCTTTCCCCCACCTTCCATTTTATCTCTCTCCTCAGTATTAAGCTTCATTTAATCCTATCATCTTTCCATCACTCTCCCATCTTCCTCTATTGATTTCCTCTTTCCTCCGCTTTTGGTTTTTGCTGTTTCATATTTCTTTCCTCTCTGCTTTCATCCCTGTTTTTATATTTCCAACTTCTTGTAATCTCTGTGAAATGTTATTATTTTATTATCAAATTTCTTCTTGTTTTTTTACGATATTATTTCCTCGATAAGACATTACAGTAGAGTCATGTACTGTACAGCCCGTGACAAAAGTTCTCCTTCTATATAAGTGTTTCTGGTATGCACTTAGGATATCCCTGCCACTATCCCTCGTGATACGTCAAACTAAAAATTATCACCTGTGAGAAGAAAAAAATACCAAGTCTGTGTATGCTGCACAACACGAGCCAATTCAGGACAGTGAGAAATAAAACAGGTAAAATATTGTACGAAATTTTGTCTACTAATGGGCACTCTGTTTTAGTCTATTACTTTTCCTTTCGTCTTTTTTTCTTTTCTTTTTTTTCTCTGTTTTTCTTAGGTTCCCTCAAAAATTTTCACTCATCCTCCATTTTCATTTCCATCGCCTGCATCCTCTGTTATTCTGTCTCCCACGCCTGTTATTCCTTCCTTTGTCCCTTCCTTTCAACTGCTCGCGCCCTCCTTTTTTATCCCTCTGCCTTCCTTCCTTCTTTATTCCTCTCCACCCTCACTTCCTTCTCTCTTTATTCCTATCCACTCTCCCTGCTTCCTTCCCTTTCAACTTACCTTCAGTCCATCACATATTCCTAGTTTTCCCTCCTTTATCTCTACGTTTTCCTTTTTGTTCTCCTCATCCCTTCCTATCCTCCCTCATTCCGTTTGCTGCATCACTGTTTTTGCCTCCTATGCTTGTGTTACCTTCCTTCCTTGCCTTCCTACCCCCCGTTCTTCCTAGTCTCTCTCTTACCCTCCGTTATTCCTACTTTCCTTCCTACTTTCTACTCTCCTTCCCTACCTCCCTTGTTATTTCCTCTATTTCAGCATCCTGCGAATATATTATTCCTTCCTTCCCTCCTTTCTTTTCACGCCATCTTCTTTCTCCTCATACCCCCCTTTATTCCTACTCCTCTCCCTCTCTCTACTCTGCCTCCCTCCCAACCTTGCCGGTTGTCTAGCGTCTTTGTGAACTACGCCACAAACGCCAACAATTTCCATGGTAGTTTGCTTACAGATGTCCCCTTAACCTCACCATTAGGCTTTCCTTCTGCAATTCATCTTCTATACTCTGTCACTGTTCTGCCTTAAATTTCTCTCTTCCTTTCTTGATTTCTGTGTTCTCTTCTAAGTTTTTCTTCCTCTTTTCACCACTTTTCTTTCCCTTATTTCTCTTTTCTTCCCTAGTCCACTCATTTGGCTCCTTTTTTTCTGCAGCTATTTTTTTTCTTTTACTGCTTCCTTTCGTGTCCTCTCTTTTTTTCTTCAATTTTATTGAATTTTGCGGTAATCTGAGTTCGAGTCCCGGTTCAGGACTGTTTTTTGTTTGTTGGTCTACAAGGTATCCCAGAATGTTACTGATGGATTTCAATTACCTTTTCTATAAGCCCCTGTGTTGCACTGTGTGACTGCGACAATAGTTATTGGTTGGTAAATGTGTCAGTAAACGAAACACTTACACTCATGATGTGGCTGGTAACTGACATCAGTATTATTAAGTTCTTACACATACTTTCTTTTCAGTATGCAGGATCAAACAACGGACTATTCGATTTGGATTTGGGTATAAATATAAAGCAGTCTAAAGTTCCTTTACTGTTCCACTTGGTCTATTTTACACGTAGCATCCATCAGTGTCTTCCTTGACGATTCATAGCTGAGGAGTATCTACAGTACAACCAAACACGTAACAGTCCTATCTCAGTGTGCAAATATTAAACGGCAAAGGAAAAAGAAAACTACTTAAGAGACAAAATAGTTTGCAAACTCTTGACCACGATTGTAAGAATGGGAGCATACATCCGCAATGAAAAGACAAGAGAGAGCACAAAGAAAGAAGAATAACAGAGAGTAAAAGAGGAAAAAGAAAAAGAGAGAGAGGGTGAGGGTGCACATGTTACGAAGCAGATAAATATGCTTGGGGTGGGAGAGAGAGGGATGCCAAGGTGGAAATTAGGGGTGCTGGAGACGAAAAATGAATTAAGTTAAAAATATTTTGCGTGGAAACCAACAGAAGAATACATTGAATGCTGGGTGAAAAAAAGAGGCTAGTAATTGTTCTGATGATGAAGGAATTAAGAAATAATCAGGGCGCGAGGAAAGAATGGGAAATAATGAGAGAGAGAGAGAGAGAGAGAGAGAGAGAGAGAGAGAGAGAGAGAGAGAGAGAGAGAGAGAGAATCTAGGATGAGTGTTTAGTGTGATTTACTTCGATGTGACGAAAATTATATGGAGTTTGCTAGAATAAAACACAAAGGTTTTAGTCATCAGCAAAAAATGATATTCATGACGATATTTCACTTTTTTTTATTTTTTTATTCACCTACTTATTGCCATTTTAGTTGAATGTGGGAGCGCCCACTATCCACTCATTCGATGTAGTGCTGCCTTCAAGTTACTTAATACTGAGTGATAAGCCTAGAGGAGACTGTTTACAACATATGATGGTAACCAATAACGCCTGGTGATCGAGTTACTTAAGGCATTCCAGCCGGACACCAAGAGAGTTACGTCAGAGAGGTGGCTGAGGTTTATTGCTAATATAATGCCACTTTGAAAGAAGCGAGGACGGTCGTGCTTCCCTTGAATGTCAGGACTGAGTACCCTCGTCCATTGCCTCCACGCTCATGGTGGTAAAAAAGAAGATTGGATGATATATATATTATTTTCTTCTGCAGTTGTTTCCCTGAGCTCAATAAAATCATCCACCGTTAGCAGGAACATGATACAAAGTTCGTATAATCCAGCTAATGAGTTGAGCCGTGGAGAGGAAATTATAGTGGTAGGTGCGTGTGCCCACCATCCACTCATTTGACAGTGCTATGTTCAGGTGACAGTGGTGGGAGACAAGCCAAACTGTTTCCTATAGCCCGGGAAAACATTACTCTGTTCGATGGTAACCGTATAACCAAATGAATGTCTTTTGATCTAGTAGGTTAATCTGTGTACCTGTATATGCAAATGCATTGTTCTAATCTTTTCTTCTAACCTCTTACATTGAAAAGTTTATTACACTGCTGCACATCAGTCATCACACCTCACTTCCCCTCCTCTCTCCTGTGTCATCTGTTTTGACTCCTCAACACAACACCCTCACCCTCACAATAAATCCTCCAACCCTCCCCATCGGCACCTTATTCGTCACTCCATTCTGCAGCCAGCTTTTATTGTGCACAGATGTTCTGCTGGTACTCAAGTGAAAAACAAAATTCCCGTGCCGTTTAATAGCACAGATTTAATCGACTGTTCTTCATATTTTTATGTTAATCCCCTTCATTACATTGATGTATTTATATTTTATGCCAGTTCAACGCCACATGATTTTTAGCCAGGGAAGACTCTTCGAACAAGAAGTAGCAGAGATTACCGTCATTAACCCCACCACTAATTACAGATCGTTTTTGGAGCTGATATAATCTTCGGTATTTGCCTTATTAAAATAAAACTTAAACCATCTTACTGAAACAGGCTCCAAATGTTGAAGTTGTAGTCAGGGGAAATGTAGCCCGAGAAAGATATTTCCTAGGTGACAGTTGTGTATGGCAAGATTACTTTAGTGTGCTGGCGTACACACACACACACACACACACACACACACACACACACACACACACACACACACACACACACACACACACACACACACACACACACAAAATGGAACACTCGCACCCCACATACTCATACATATGTACATACATACATAAACCTTTTAATACAAAAAAAGAAATCCTCACATAAACTTCCATCCAGCCCACACCTGCTTCACCATACGAAGTGGTTTTCATAACACACCTGGGAATTTTGTACTTGCCTCTTATAGCCCTCCTCCCCCCCCCCCTCATCATCTTTCTCATGATCTGTTCAGCTGAATTTGCCCCACAAAGCACTCGATGACTCCGTCTGCTGTTTCATTCATATCAGACTATAATCTCACTCATCCACTCACTTCATATATTCCTTGTGTCTGCAAAGGCAGACTCTGTGGTAACCCCAGCTTCCTACCCCAATTTACCCTTACTTATAACTTTTTGTCAATACAACTCACGATTTTTTATTATCTTTTTTTTTTTTTCGAGCTATGGTATTACTGGATAAGCCTTTCATTCACGTAAAAAAATGTTTTCACCCAAATCTTTTTCGTTATTTTCGTGCAGCGACCTTTTTTTTTTTCTCTCTCTCTCCTTTTTACAGTCTGCAGGGTTTCTAAATGATTCCTTTCCTCTCTTTCCAAATTATTTTGCCCGGTTCTTTCATGAAGCCTCGTCTACTTCTCAGCTGCCCTTTGCTTCCCTTCACAACTTAAAGTAACTCCTGACACACAGCTTACACCTTTTCTTGCGCTCCTTCCTAGTGCTCTCTTATTTTCTTCATTCTTTATGGTTGTCCTAAACTTACCCATAATATTTCTCCACCGTTGCTCTTTTTCCACTTACTAGCCATTTATTTTTTTGCCACGATTTGCATACTCAGCTCCAACCAGTTTTATCATCCACATTTTGTTATCCATTGTTCTTAGTGTTTTCTCCATTTTATTATTATTATTTTTTTTTTGCCTAGCATTGTCTGGCGATACCAAGATACAATACAGTGTACGTCATGGTAATAAAGGCATTACTCACACTACTACAAGGCTATTTTGTCTAACAATTTTATTCGTTTCTAGTACTGAAGATTTTGATTAAGGTCGTATGTATATATGTATCATCTGAAGGTAAAAACAAAAATACATCACCCGACATAATGAGGCAATGAAAACGATGTGGATTTTATTTCATTACCTTCCTGTTGAAGGTATGTTATTGCTGGATTTTTTAACAATATACATACGTGCTTTGTAAGAATACCTAAATATGTAATAGGCGTCCACACTGAAAGTGTGGAGCGTGTTCGAGCGAGCAAGAGCGCAAGTCAGGCAATGCTTACATTGTCTCATGTGCCTCATCATCTTCTGATTTCCTGACATGAAAGAACTAAAAAGAACTTATTCGATTACACCAAAAATATTCCCTCACACTCCCTAAAACCAACTCTCTCGGCAGTCGTTGGAAAATACTGCTGCGCTACTCACGCAACCTTAGACCGTTACTTCTTGCGCAGCCGACTGTTACGCTAGTCTGTTTTATAAAAGAAAAAAAATCCTTTTCCTCGATTTACGGAAAAACTATTGGGAATTACGGATTGTCTATGAAATGAAAATAATTGAGGATTTTTATGCCATTTCCTAATTGGTTTCAATCTTTCCTGTAACTTAAGAATTGGTTGAGATATCCAATTTACTAATATGAAAAATCCTTGCTGATAAATAAGTAATCGTCTGTTGATCGTGGGTAAAATGTCATCAGACTGAAGGGATTATAACAGCGGAAGTGACGGGATCAAATCAAGGATAAGGTATACATGAGACTGTGCACACAAGTAACGGACATACTATTAAACAGAAAATGAGCAGGTTTAAAGAAGCTCCTATTATCTGATAGTCATTTATGGAATATCTCTCTTCCTCCTTACAAACAACGGCAAAGAAAAGGCAGATATGTTCTGTCATCACATACAATCAAAATTTACTATGTAAAAATGAAAAAACGAGGGTCCGTCACACCTATGCGTTCTCAATTAAATTTTACGGCCTCAGAAAGGGTCTATAGAAATGGTGAGCCTTCATTACGCCATAAGAGCGCGGCCACCCTTGAATGGAGCTCGTGATCGTCAGTAGGAAATGAGATACAGAGTTCGGTCCAAGGTTCGGACATTGGTAGTGCAGCATCACTAACCCTGTGATTCGTTTCATCCTGGCGAGCACATGTTTCGGACAAGCGTGGCCGCACCCTGAGAAGAGCGCGCAGTTGAACCTTCAATTTTTACGAGTATCACATTTCAAAACAGTTCGGATCGCCATCCCAGCGCTGAGTCTGAAGCCACGAGATGTCCAGTCGATTGTTTACGCCTCCTGGGATACCTCCTGTGCCTGCTGCTAAAACAGCATCACGTCAGATTACAAGGTATTATAGCACCTCCTCCTTATTAGTTTATTTTTGTATCTGGTATGTAATATATTCTTGCACTTTGTTTAAACTGCTTCGATATTAGAGTGATATGAATAGCACACACTAGAATAAGCAGGTTTAAAAGAAAACATAATTTACTGAAGAAGATGTGCTACAAAGCCTCATAGACTGATGAGAATACGGCTGTAGTCCGAGTCTTGTCGTATTAGCAGGCTCTCTAGCACATGTTCCTGAGCGATTTATTTTACGGATTACAGGGGATTATTCTCTTATGCTGTTTATGTTTTTATGTTTTTATCGACATACAGAAATAAAATACAATGATATTTTAACGTACCGAGACAAACTGGTAAGGCACAGGTGTTAGGGAGCCACGGTAACGGCAGGGATACGCGTCCTAGGCTCGTATTCTCGGCAGTTAAGGAGACTCCCAAGCACTTCTTCCTCAGCGATTTATTTGTGGATATGGGTGGTTAATATCCTTCTGTGTGCTGTGTACGCAGAGAAATGGCGGTACTGGAAGAATTTATATGACACAGAATAGGACAGTAAAGTGTAATTATCAAAATAAATCTTTTTGGAAGAGGTGTTAGGGAGCTTCCTTGACCGACAAGGATACGCGCCATAGTGTTCCTCTTGAATTGTGTGATGCTTAAATTTTGTGTGAACTTATGAACACAAGAAAATACGTTCATTAAGACTGGCTGTAGTGTTCTACTGTGTGAGACCTCCATCTTCATAGGAAAGGCAATAACTAACACGGAACCATGTTTTTTTCCTTCTGAATCTTCAAAATTTTTCATGAGAACACAGGAAAAATACGATAACTAATATAGGCACGAATTTTTTTTTTACTGCGTGATGCTCGACTTTTCAGAGAACAAAAGAAAAGCTGATAACTGCACATGGCCGTTTGGATCATACTAGGAAGATCATGATTCAGAAACAAGTATAGGAAAGGATATCAGAGAAAAACGTTGCTATTTGCCGTGTGCTGTTAAAAAGTGATCACGTAATTCAGAATAGTACATTAAAAGAACAGCTGGACTTGAGACGTGCAGATTTGATATTCTGTAGTACTTACTGGGACGGTCGAAAGAGAGAGAGAGAGAGAGAGAGAGAGAGAGAGAGAGAGAGAGAGAGAGAGTGGAGAAGGAGAGGGATGTAAGTTAAAGGAGGGGAAGAGAGAGGAGAGAAAAGGTCGTTTTCTAGTCATTTTGGAACCTTTCTTACACCTTTTCCCCAGTGAGTTATTATGCCTAAGACATCTTATGCTCACGTATGTTATTCATGTCTATTTTTGATATGGGAAAGATGGAATTAATAACGTGAAAGATAACATTACCTTGATATAGGAGGATCTCTGGTTATTAGCACCTGCTAGGAATTATATGATATAACCTGTCAGCTCCGCTGGCGTGAAAGCATCCCTCTCCAGCAGCAATGAAGAGTGAACATGAGCGAGATGAATGAGTCTGAGGTAATGAGAAGTGTCAGACGCTGGGTGGGCAGAGAGAAAATGAACGGCATCATTGTGTTGTTCTATCGCTCACTGGGGGAAAGAGGTGATTCATACTGAGCAAGAAGAGTACTTGGCAGCATTATTATGCTGTAATATAGTCCATACGAGACTAAAGGAACTTGCTTTTATTTATGACAATATAATCACACACACACACACACACACACACACACACACACACACACACACACAATTATTTTCTCGCAATAGCACTTGGAAAAACTACCCCGATTAAAGGCCAGCCAATCTCCTCTCCAGCAGTATTGTTCCTCATCCCCGTTCTCCATTCTCTATCCCCAGACACATTCTTAAATTGCCTTTAAATTCCATAACCCCTATTTAATTAAGCGTAAGATTTTCACATCTTCTCTTTTCACTAATCCACCCCCTCCCCCCCTGTATCCCTTCATTTCAGTTCCTTTCATTTTTCCTCTTGATATCACCTGCAAAAATTACCCAAGGTAACCTCCAGAGTTGATCCTCTTGGAGCAGTTCAACTTTCATTCCTCATTTCCTCCATCCTCCTTTTTCTCTTTCTCTTCTTGTAAACTGTTTTTCCCCATCCCTTCTCATCCCTCCCTTTCATTATGCCTTTCACTATTACATGTAAAAATTAACTGAGTTAAATTCCAACCTCAGTCTCTCTCTCTCTCTCTCTCTCTCTCTCTCTCTCTCTCTCTCTCTCTCTCTCTCTCTCTCATGTCATCTCGTCAAGAAAGAATGTGGATGGTAAAGACATTTCTCTATCCTACCTTTACCATGCCCTTCATCATCTTATTTTAATCTCTACATTTTTTCTTGATTTTATTTCCTCCCTCACACCCTGCGTTTCCGTTTAATCTCGCTCAGATATTTATTATCATTTCCTGATTCTACATTTTATCCGCTTTAGCTAGATGGCGTAATGCATATTTTCATCATTGCTGCCTCTTTGTATTCTCTCTCTCTCTCTCTCTCTCTCTCTCTCTCTCTGTATGTGTGTGTGTGTGTGTGTGTGTGTGTGTGTGTGTGTGTGTTTATTTTGCACTTTTCTTTGTACTCTTCTACATTCTCTGATTCTGCTCCCCTCTCCCTCCATTTTTTGTCCCTTTAACTTCCGTCTCGATTTCTTCAACTTCCTTGTTCCCCTCATTCTGTCGCATTCTGCTTGTCCCTCCCTCTCCAGCATCCCTTTGTATTCCTTTTATGTGCGCTTGTGTCCCTCTCCTTCCCATTTATTGCCCCTTTCCCTTTCTTTTCCATTCTCTTGTCTCCCTTCCACCGATCTTCTTCTGCCTCTCTCAGCTTCTGTCTCCGTCCCTGCATCTCCCCCCACCCCATACGTACCCTGGTTACACGTGCATATTTCACTGCTCTTTTCCACTTTCCGTACCCTAATGCTTCCTCCCCTCGCCTCTCTTTGTCACTCTCCCCCTTCCCATGCATCTCTTTCGCCTCGCATTACTACCATTGTCTTCTTTTTAGTGGCTATTCTCTTTACGTTAGCACCTCTCTCTCTCCTCTCCTCCTTACAGCCAGAGACAAGTGTTTGTCTACTCTTCCACTGAGTATACTTCACACTTGGGGCATGTCTGTAACTTTACACCTTGACGCATCATTTTAAAGGGAATGGACTGTACGCGAAGAAACATACCCACTCTCAGTTTATGAATGTTAGACAGCAGAGGAAAGTATGAGGTAGAGGAGGTGAAGCATGAAGCTATAAAGGAGTGTCAGGGAAAGGCAGAGAAACATACCAAGTCTCAGTTTATTATATCAGGCAGCAGAAGTAAGTGACAAGTAGAGGAGGGGAAATATCAAGCTAATTTTTTCTCGATTTACACATTAATATTAGCCTCTCACTCACTCTTGTCCCTTTTTTTACAGTGTCTTTCTGCTCTCTCTTTCTTATATCCCTTTAACTTAGATTTATCATTTGCCTTTCTCCTTTCTTCTTCCCACCTTATTCATTCAGATTTCCCACTTCGGTGTGTTTCTATATTGGCCACTTCTTTTCAGTGACAGGCAGTGATATAGCAGGCCTTCCTTAGAGCGCTTACATTTGTCTTTCTTATCTTCAGTGCTCCTACCTCTTCACGGATCTTTTGATCATCCCTTTCTAGCTTTCTTTATCATACCCTTTTAGAGCATGAAGAGTGAGAGAGATTAAATAGGAGAGTGAATGTGTGTGAAATGGAGGGGGAAAAGGGAAGGGAAAGACCGAGGAAAAAATGGAAGGATGGGGTGGAGTACGAATGAAGGTGGTGTGAGTTGGAGGGAAGGCAGCTTGATGGCGGAGGATGGGATGACACGAAGGCGATCTGTTAGTGATTAACGCGTCTGGATATAGATAGTATACAACTCATAGTCCCTCAGCTTATAGTCGATTTTGATAACGTACACATTTTTTCTCTTAACTACACACACTATAGATTAAAAAACGGCTGCTGTCCTAACCTAACATTCCGGGATAGAATTTGTGACACTAGTGAGATGAAAAAAAAAAAAAATCCCATGAAACTGTATAGATAAAGGAAGCCGAATGTCAAATTTTTCCAGAGGTGATGAATACTATTTTGCTAAAGAGATGGAGGAGGGGAGAAGTGGAAGAATTGAACTGAAGTATATGGAGGCACGGAGTGATGGGTGAGGTAAAGGAGGAAGAAAGAGAACAGCGAGGAAGAAGTAAGACGCGTGGAAGGGTCGGAAAAGTGAGCAGACATAATGAAGGCAGTGAAGGGTAGACTTTTTTTTTTTTGCTACCTCCGGACGATATTCTTTACGAGAGAGAGAGAGAGAGAGAGGTGGGGGAGGGGGAGGGGAGAGAGAGAGAGAGAGAGAGAGAGGTGGGGGAGGGGGAGGGGAGAGGGAGAGGAAGAGGGAATAAGGAAGGAGGGGCAGGCGTTTACAGTCCCGATATTATCATATACACATGATATGTTTAGTCTGGATTGTGAACAGTTTGCCTAGACTTCGTACGCTGATTCATTAATTAGTGAAGCGTAATAATTCTGATAATCCTTCCACGTCAGCGCTGTACATTCCTGTGTAAATTATGCTTTAACAACATAGCATATTCAGGAGACAATGACATATACAACACTGAATAATGACTTAATTCTCCAAACGTACTCAGGGCCGTATTCCCCTTGGTTTAGGTGATTTCGTGGCAACTCTTCCTGAGCTATTTATTTGTTTTTTACATAGTCTTGGTGTTGGTTTAGCTCACTCTCCTCAAGTCTACGTTACTGCAATTTCTCCGTCACTTAACCTCATCCCTTCCTTTATCTCTCTTTCTCTGCAAGTCCATATATAGCTCCAAAACTTTCTCTATATATAGCTTCAAAACTTTCTCTTAATCTTTAATCCCTTTGTTTTTCTTCTCGGCGCCCTTTTCGTCCTTGTCTCTCTTAATTTTCCTGGTTAGGTCCACACTCATCCTTCTTATCCACTTGACTAATCATTTTTTTGTTTTATATTATCCCTTCATCTCACATCATCAGCGATCCTTCCCTTCTCATTCTACTCCTACGTCTCCTTTCTCCTCTACTTCTACCTCTTCCTCCTCCTCTTACCCCATTCTTTCCTCTCTCCCTCCCACCCTCCTCGTCCTCTCCTCCCCTCCCTCTTATACATTTTCCTCTCCCTCCCTCTCACACCTCAGTTTCTCCCTTTCTCCTTTCCACATTCCTCCTCTCCTCCCTACCCCCCCCCTTTCTCTGCTTCTGTATCTTCCTTCCAACCTCATATTCTCCCTCTCTTTCTTCCTCACTATGTTTCTCCCTCTGTTTCTCCCCCTTCTCTCTCCCATCTTTTACTTCTAGTCTCCCTCCCCTTCTTTTCTGTCTTTCCCTCCCTCTCTGTCCCCCACTCTCTGCGTGATCACCTTCCCTCTCTCCCGTCGCTGGGCCTCCCTCCTTCCCTTTGACTCCCTCTCTTCGCATCCTTCCATTTTCTCATAATCTTCTCCCTTCTTCCTTTCATCCCATCCCACCCTTTCCCCTCTCCTTCTCCCTTTCTCATCTTTGCTTATCCCTATCTCCTCTCCCTTCTCCGTATCTCCCTCTCCTCTTGCCCTCTCTTTGTGCTTCTCCTACTTCCTCTCCCTTCCCCTTTCTCTCCCACTCTCACTTCCTTCCCTGTTTCTCTCTTCACACCCATCATATGTGTTTCCCTCATTCCTCTTCTTTGCTCTCATTCTCCTCTTCTCCTCTACATATCAGTCTTATACACAAAAAAGAATCTTAATGAGATGAATCTAACATGGACTTCAGTATCCAGAGTGTTATGTTATTTTAACTAAAGCAATAAGCAAGGGAGAAGGACATAGAGGAGAAAGCACAGGACTGAGTACCAATAAAATTACAAGCATATAACGCTGCAGGTAAATTCATATACCTAAATTCGTCATAGATATTTAAGCAGGAGATTCCTAGTACACTTGGTAACTCCACAGTAATAATGGACTGTCATTTCCCCGTACAGTTGATTCCGTAAATAATAAATGAATAAGTAAGTAAATAAAAAGATTATCCTCGAACCCGACATTCACGCTGAGTCAGTGTGATGGGCAACGAAATGACCTGGAGGGGAGAGAGTGAGAGCATAGTGTGACAATGGCCTTGTGAGGAACGTATGGTTGATGGGGAGACGTACAGTACCGTTCGCTGACACTTGCCAGGAAGGTGTGATATGAAAAAAATTATTGTACAGGCAGGAATGGATATTTGTCTGACGTCGAGGACAAGTAAGAAATGACTGTAAAAATAATGCTGTCAGGAAACAATTAGTACAGTCAGGAAGAAAATCGACACTGAAAGATTAGTAACCAGGCAAATATAGCAAAAATGATATGGATTATAACGATATTAACACATAACACGACAACACAAGAAGTCTAGAGGAAAACGAAAGAAAGATATAAAGATAAAACAAAGCCGCCCCAAACTCCAGGGAACGTTAAGCTAAACATTTCAAGACACAGTTGTGGCAACCCAAAAATATCCCAGTCCTGGACCACTAACGAACGAAAACAACAAACCGAAAAATAATCCTTGTCTGATGAGATGACCTAAGCGAAAAATTGTATTCTAAATGATTCTCATGTCCGTCTCAGGGGCGTCCCGGGTGAGAGGAAGGCAGACAGGGCGTGTAGAAGTTAAGGTGCAGGTGCTACAAACGTGTTGCCCTCCTAATTTGTGCCACTCACTCTCCGTCTGGTTATCAGGATCCCCGTTGTGCATGAGGATAATTAAATACTGATGAATATAGAAGATATTTTATTTTCAGTAAGATGTATTGAAAAGGCGGACGGACAGAAAGACCGACAGAGGAAATACGATATTACGCAAACTGTACATAAATGCAGTTGATAATTAAAAAATACAGTATTTACAGTAAGATATAGGCAGGAGACAGACGTACAGGTGTTTTAACACCAAGGAGATACAACACTGATCAGGCTGTTGACAACCGAAGCTAGCTGGTGCAAAACATTATTTTAATCTTTTCGCTGCCAGACATATCTCTTGGTCTAAGTAAAAAAAAAAAAAAAAGTTATCTCGCACTGACAAGAGATACTCTTAACTTCCTTCAGCCATGCTCACCCTTCAGCTGTCACACTCTCACTGGCTGTCACACGGGTCGTCATTTCACTCCATCTGATTCTCTTTTCGCTGTTTTTATGGTCACTGTATCGTGGAAATCCAGTCTTTCACCCGCCCTGCTCCCTCTCTGTATGCGTATCACACATCGTCCTCTGGCACGTATTCAAAAAGAATCTTGGACATTTTCTGCTGTAAAGACGTTTCCACATCAGGTAATTAATATTCGATATCATTTTCTTTTTGAATATTTTTCATTTTAATGCTCACTTTCCTTGGGTTATGAAGTGTTTGGCGGTGTATCAGTGGAGATGAAAGTGTTAACAAAAAAAATCATACGCATCTGTGGCTCAGTAAACTTTATGGCTACGACTCTCTGTTGCACTGGTCCTGCTGTAGCGATTAATCCATTTCGATGAAGCTCGTCCACTTCCACCACTATTCTCTCCCAAATCTCCTATGTTGAATTTGTTCCTTGAGGGATAGTCATGAAAAAGTCTAACTAGCCTACACGATAAGCAACCCCCCAGATCAGTTGCCTTTCACCACAGATCATTTGGTTTGTCTTTGGTGCCTGTGTGAGTGAAGACAGATGAATATACAATCATTCTTATAAATAACTGATGCTTAAGAGAGTTTATGTATACCGCTCATAGTTTTTGTGTAATTCAGGATCACTTGATGGTCGTGATCGTCAGCTTTTACCCTCCCGGAAGGGAGCTGAGAGCTCATATAGTCCGATCTAAGGGCAAGGCTGTGACCTTCACACACGCACACACCCGTCCCCTTGCTCAAGGGGGACAGTAACCACCCACTTCGTCAGTGAAACTTTTCGCAACCTGAGCTAGGCGCGAACTCCTGTCCACCAGTTGGCAAGCAAGAACGTTACCACTGCACCAGTGAGCGGTGTGTGTGTGTGTGTGTGTGTGTGTGTGTGTGTGTGTGTGTGTGTGTGTGTGTGTGATGTACCGGTAATTTAGAGGAATGAAACTGTCTTTCTACTTTCTCCTTCCATTACTCTCCTTTGTTCCCCATCTTCAATTTCTCTATAATTATATTGTTTTACATTTTCTTTCCCCGTCTGTTATATTTAACCATCCTTAATTCCATCACCACAATAACTTCCTTTTATTGTAGGCCTACTATTTGCACATCATTAACTTTTTTCTTTTTTTTCTTTTTTTTTTTTTTTTTAGTCCTGGCGAAGCCTTTGAAGCTGTGGTGATGGGTACAGCCTTCATTAGCCCCTTCAGTACTAGATGTTTTTCCGTGGTTAATTATAGACTTCCTTTGGTACCAAGAATAAATAAAGTATAAACAATCGTCTTTCGCTGCCCAGAAAGACTTCACACTGACGGAGTTAATCCTGTGTATGTTTGCAGTTTCATTAAACCCTCATCCTCTCGCCACCTTTCTCCTTATTCATTTATCATCTCTCATTCTCTTTCTGTTAACTTTTTCCTTCATCCTGTGCCTGCCTACTTATTCCTTCATTTACTATCGCCATTTTCTCGGTGTTCTGCATTATACCGTCCTCTCTCTTTTTACCCTTTTCATTTATCATCCACCATCTTCTGTGTGTCTATTTCCTCCTTCATTCTTCACTCTTCATCTTCGCGCCTTCTCCTGTCTTACTCACCTCCTCCTTTATCATCTTCCATCATTCCATCTTCTAGTTATCCGCTTTCGCCTTCACTGATCCCCCTCGTCTTCTCTCCTCCTCCTGCCTCTCTTTCACCTCTTCCCTCAGCAACAACAGTAAGGTGCCTAAAAAAACACCACTATCATATACAGCAAAAGAAAAACTGTATATTTGGATGTTACTCGTTACCAGTTCCTATCATGGCCAAAAAATATGTGAATAAGTGCAGTCGGACACAAACGATTAATTATACCTTTTGGTCTTCAATCAACTTTTACCTATTAGCTTTAGGAGTGGGAATCGCGCAGCTTTCTTCCGGGGAAGAGGAGGAGACGAGAGTGGTTCTGACTACAAGTATTATAAACACTGTTTTAGGGCTAACTTTGGTAAATATACAGATATCGGTTGGGGGATAACTGTGGTGTTATTTATGGTTGCAGTCAGCCTCTAGATTTCATATAGTCACCTTCTAGAGTGGGGCTGCACAATCACTGGTATATATATTGAAAGTGTTTACAACACTCTCCAACCCCACTCCCTTCTCTGTCTGTCTGTCTGTCTGTCTGCCTGCCTCTTTCTCTCTCTCTCTCTCTCTCTCTCTCTCTCTCCCTTTTTCTCGTGCACACACACACACACACACACACACACACACACACACACACACACACACACAATCTTCAATCTCTCTCATGTATATTTGCTTCTGCCGACCATTTCCTTTACCAAATCTTCTCTCAGTTGGAGTAGATTGACTTGTGCTCATAAACCAAAAGTAATTTGCCTTAAATAAAATGCAAACTGCAGTGTGCTGGAAAACGAAAGAAGTTTCATTTAAGAAGAAAGGTGTCCTGGGGTTAAGTTAGGAAATTTCCTCTGTCAGCCACTTTCCCTACCCCTCAAAGTTGCGTTTAATAACAATCCGCATATTGGCCTGAGTACGCGGAGACATATTTATTGTAGTTGTGAAATGGGTAGCTACTATTAACTCACTTCATGCTGTGCTAATTTCAAGTGACTCTACGCTAAGCGACCAGCCAAGTGGTTTCCTGTTAACCAGTAAAACATTTGCCACTTTATATGGTAATCGTATAACCAGGTGATGCCTGGTGGTTTAGTAGGATAAGGAGCCGCCACCGGAATGAGCCTGTGAAGGGTTATATACGGGAGGAGGTTGGAGTTTATTGCTCACATACCCTGTACTGCCACTCATGGGCAAGTGAGACTGGTCACCCTCACCTTAAGTGGTAGGGACTGAGTAGCCTAGCTCCGGGTTTCTACTCTCATGGTGAATTGGATATATATTTACAAAGAGAGCTTATGTGTCTATATGTGATATTTCATGGGTAGACTTCATTGCACTCTACAGTCACATTTAACTTCCGTACATACAATACTTCTCCATTACTGTATATTATTTCATAATAAGATTACTTATTTTATGTGCTCACAGATAGCACAAGGGCTTCTGCAAGCATCAGTTCAACCATGTTTCGGTTCGTTTCGTGTATAAAGGATCCAACACTTGCATGCTTCAGCTTTGACCATCTAATGGCAGCTCTCCACGCTGCTCTAGCTCTAGCAGCCTCTGCATTCAGTCCTTTATTCTTGAGCTCACACTCTATGACCTTGTCCTGGGTCTTTGTCTGTCTGCCTCTCGCAACCTGCGACCTTACCCTCAACGTTCACACCTCTCACCTTCGCACCCAGTTGTCATCCTCCATCCTTCCCACATGCCCAAACCCCCTCAGTTTACTATTTCTCATCACTGTACTAACACATTCAAGTCCCATCCTTCCACGCAACTCATCATCTTCAGTCCTAACCCCCCCCTCCCAGGCCTGTCATTCAGGGACGCACTACACATCCATCTAATCATTATCATGTCTATACGTTTGAACCTATGAATATTCCCTTCCATATATATAAAGACAATTCCAGTCACACTGTTGAATACAAAGACCCGTGTTCTTATGTATATACCGTAGTGTTGCTTGACTTGTGCATAAAAAAAGGGGGTAACATTTTATATCAGGGAAAAAAACATAAACCTATCCCCTCTCTTTTCAGGGTACGTGAGGTCCTGCCAGATGTGAATGTTACTTTTAACTTCCCTTACATAAGCTTATCATCTCCCAGGAAGGAAAGCTGCAGGTAAGAAACATCGGATTCTGGAGTGGGTGTTACAGCACAGGGATGAATTATTTCAACATACCGAAAATGTGATTTCGAGGGTACAAAGTTTTTGTCCGGTGTGTGTGTGTGTGTGTGTGTGTTTATTTTGCACCTTTTCTTTGTGCTCCTCTACATTCTCTGATTCTGCTCCCCTCTCCCCTCCCATTTTTGTCCCTTTCCCTTCCGTCTCGATTTCTGCAACTTCCTTGTTCCCCTCATTCTGTCTCATTCTGCTTGTCCCTCCCTCTCCAGCATCCCTTTGTATTCCTCTCCTTCCCATTTATTGCCCCTTTCCCTTTCTTTTCCATTTTCTTGTCTCCCTTCCACCGATCTTCTTCTGCCTCTTTCAGCTTCTGTCTCCGTCCCTGCATCTCCCCCCACCCCATACGTACCCTGGTTACACGTGCATATTTCACTGCTCTTTTCCACTTTCCTCACCCTAATGCTTCCTCCCCTCGCCTCTCTTTGTCACTCTCCCCCTTCCCATGCATCTCTTTCGCCTCGCATTACTACCATTGTCTTCTTTTTAGTGGCTATTCTCTTTACGTTAGCACCTCTCTCTCTCCTCTCCTCCTTACAGCCAGAGACAAGTGTTTGTCTACTCTTCCACTGAGTATACTTCACACTTGGGGCAGGTCTGTAACTTTACACCTTGACGCATCATTTTAAAAGGAATGGACTGTACGCGAAGAAACATACCCACTCTCAGTTTATGAATGTTAGACAGCAGAGGAAAGTATGAGGTAGAGGAGGTGAAGCATGAAGCTATAAAGGAGTGTCAGGGAAAGGCAGAGAAACATACCAAGTCTCAGTTTATTATATCAGGCAGCAGAAGTAAGTGACAAGTAGAGGAGGGGAAATATCAAGCTAATTTTTTCTCGATTTACACATTAATATTAGCCTCTCACTCACTCTTGTCCCTTTTTTTACAGTGTCTTTCTGCTCTCTCTTTCTTATATCCCTTTAACTTAGATTTATCATTTCCCTTTCTCCTTTCTTCTTCCCACCTTATTCATTCAGATTTCCCACTTCGGTGTGTTTCTATATTGGCCACTTCTTTTCAGTGACAGGCAGTGATATAGCAGGCCTTCCTTAGAGCGCTTACATTTGTCTTTCTTATCTTCAGTGCTCCTACCTCTTCACGGATCTTTTGATCATCCCTTTCTCACTGTCTTTATCATACCCTTTTAGAGCATGAAGAGTGAGAGAGATTAAATAGGAGAGTGAATGTGTGTGAAATGGAGGGGGAAAAGGGAAGGGAAAGACCGAGGAAAAAATGGAAGGATGGGGTGGAGTACGAGTGAAGGTGGTGTGAGTTGGAGGGAAGGCAGCTTGATGGCGGAGGATGGGATGACACGAAGGCGATCTGTTAGTGATTAACGCGTCTGGATATAGATAGTATACAACTCATAGTCCCTCAGCTTATAGTCGATTTTGATAACGTACACATTTTTTCTCTTAACTACACACACTATAGATTAAAAAACGGCTGCTGTCCTAACCTAACATTCCGGGATAAAATTTGTGACACTAGTGAGATGAAAAAAAAAAAATCCCATGAAACTGTATAGATAAAGGAAGCCGAATGTAACATTTTTCCAGAGGTGATGAATACTATTTTGCTAAAGAGATGGAGGAGGGGAGAAGTGGAAGAATTGAACTGAAGTATATGGAGGCACGGAGTGATGGGTGAGGTAAAGGAGGAAGAAAGAGAACAGCGAGGAAGAAGTAAGACGCGTGGAAGGGTCGGAAAAGTGAGCAAACATAATGAAGGCAGTGAAGGGTAGACTTTTTTTTTTTTTGCTACCTCCGGACGATATTCTTTACGGGAGAGAGAGAGAGAGAGAGAGAGAGAGAGAGGAGAGGGAGAGGAAGAGGGAATAAGGAAGGAGGGGCAGGCGTTTACAGTCCCGATATTATCATATACACATGATATGTTTAGTCTGGATTGTGAACAGTTTGCCTAGACTTCGTACGCTGATTCATTAATTAGTGAAGCGTAATAATTCTGATAATCCTTCCACGTCAGCGCTGTACATTCCTGTGTAAATTATGCTTTAACAACATAGCATATTCAGGAGACAATGACATATACAACACTGAATAATGACTTAATTCTCCAAACGTACTCAGGGCCGTATTCCCCTTGGTTTAGCTGATTTCGTGGCAACTCTTCCTGAGCTATTTATTTGTTTTTTACATAGTCTTGGTGTTGGTTTAGCCCACTCTCCTCAAGTCTACGTTACTGTAATTTCACCGTCACTTAACCTCATCCCTTCCTTTATCTCTCTTTCTCTGCAAGTCCATATATAGCTCCAAAACTTTCTCTATATATAGCTTCAAAACTTTCTCTTAATCTTTTATCCCTTTGTTTTTCTTCTCGGCGCCCTTTTCGTCCTTGTCTCTCTTAATTTTCCTGGTTAGGTCCACACTCATCCTTCTTATCCACTTGACTAATCATTGTTTTGTTTTATATTTTCCCTTCATCTCACATCATCAGCGATCCTTCCCTTCTCATTCTACTCCTACGTCTCCTTTCTCCTCTACTTCTACCTCTTCCTCCTCCTCTTACCCCATTCTTTGCTTCCTCTCTCCCTCCCACCCTCCTCCTCTCCTCCCCTCCCTCTTATACATTTTCCTCTCCCTCCCTCTCACACCTCAGTTTCTCCCTTTCTCCTTTCCACATTCCTCCTCTCCTCCCTACCCCCTCCCCCCTTTCTCTGCTTCCATATCTTCCTTCCAACCTCTCATTCTCCCTCTTTCTTCCTCACTATGTTTCTCCCTCTGTTTCTCCCCCTTCTCTCTCCCATCTTTTACTTCTAGTCTCCCTCCCCTTCTTTTCTGTCTTTCCCTCCCTCTCTGTCCCCCACTCTCTGCGTGATCACCTTCCCTCTCTCCCGTCGCTGGGCCTCCCTCCCTCCCTTGGACTCCCTCTCTTCGCATCCTTCCATTTTCTCATAATCTTCTCCCTTCTTCCTTTCATCCCATCCCACCCTTTCCCCTCTCCTTCTCCCTTTCTCATCTTTGCTTATCCCTATCTCCTCTCCCTTCTTCGTATCTCCCTCTCCTCTTGCCCTTTCTTTGTGCTTCTCGTACTTCCTCTCCCTTCCCCTTTCTCTCCCACTCTCACTTCCTTCCCTGTTTCTCTCTTCACACCCTTCATATGTGTCTCCCTCATTCCTCTTCTTTGCTCTCATTCTCCTCTTCTCCTCTACATATCAGTCTTATACACAAAAAAGAATCTTAATGAGATGAATCTAACATGGACTTCAGTATCCAGAGTGTTATGTTATTTTAACTAGGGTAAAGCAATAAGCAAGGGAGAAGGACATAGAGGAGAAAGCACAGGACTGAGTACCAATCAAATTAAAAGCATATAACGCTGCAGGTAAATTCATATACCTAAATTCGTCATAGATATTTAAGCAGGAGATTCCTAGTACACTTGGTAACTCCACAGTAATAATGGACTGTCATTTCCCCGTACAGTTGATTCCGTAAATAATAAATGAATAAGTAAGTAAATAAAAAGATTATCCTCGAACCAGACATTCACGCTGAGTCAGTGTGATGGGCAACGAAATGACCTGGAGGGGAGAGAGTGAGAGCATAGTGTGACAATGGCCTTGTGAGGAACGTATGGTTGATGGGGAGACGTACAGTACCGTTCGCTGACACTTGCCAGGAAGGTGTGATATGAAAAAAATTATGTACAGGCAGGAATGGATATTTGTCTGACGTCGAGGACAAGTAAGAAATGACTGTAGAAATAATGCTGTCAGGAAACAATTAGTACAGTCAGGAAGAAAATCGACACTGAAAGATTAGTAACCAGGCAAATATAGCAAAAATGAAATGGATTATAACGATATTAACACATACCACGACAACACAAGAAGTCTAGAGGAAAACGAAAGAAAAATATAAAGATGAAAAAACAAAGCCACCCCAAACTCCAGGGAACGTTAAGCTACAAATTTCAAGACACAGTTGTGGCAACCCAAAAAATATCCCAGTCCTGGACCACTAACGAACGAAAACAACAAACCGAAAAATAATCCATGTCTGATGAGATGACCTAAGCGAAAAATTGTATTCTAAATGATTCTCATGTCCGTCTCAGGGGCGTCCCGGGTGAGAGGAAGGCAGACAGGGCGTGTAGAAGTTAAGGTGCAGGTGCTACAAACGTGTTGCCCTCCTAATTTGTGCCACTCACTCTCCGTCTGGTTATCAGGATCCCCGTTGTGCATGAGGATAATTAAATACTGATGAATATAGAAGATATTTTATTTTCAGTAAGATGTATTGAAAAGGCGGACGGACAGAAAGACCTACAGAGGAAATACGATATTACGCAAACTGTACATAAATGCAGTTGATAATTAAAAAATACAGTATTTACAGTAAGATATAGGCAGGAGACAGACGTACAGGTGTTTTAACACCAAGGAGATACAACACTGATTAGGCTGTTGACAACCGAAGCTAGCTGGTGCAAAACATTATTTTAATCTTTTCCCTGCCAGACATATCTCTTGGTCTAATTAAAAAAAAAAAAAAGTTATCTCGCACTGACAAGAGATACTCTTAACTTCCTTCAGCCATGCTCACCCTTCAGCTGTCACACTCTCACTGGCTGTCACACGGGTCGTCATTTCACTCCATCTGATTCTCTTTTCGCTGTTTTTAGGGTCACTGTATCGTGGAAATCCAGTCTTTCACCCGCCCTGCTCCCTCTCTGTATGCGTATCACACATCGTCCTCTGGCACGTATTCAAAAAGAATCTTGGACATTTTCTGCTGTAAAGACGTTTCCACATCAGGTAATTAATATTCGATATCATTTTCTTTTTGAATATTTTTCATTTTAATGCTCACTTTCCTTGGGTTATGAAGTGTTTGGCGGTGTATCAGTGGAGAGGAAAGGGTTAAAAAAAAAAATCATAGGCATCTGTGGCTCAGTAAACTTTATGGCTACGACTCTCTGTTGCACTGGTCCTGCTGTAGCGATTAATCCATTTCGATGAAGCTCGTCCACTTCCACCACTATTCTCTCCCAAATCTCCTATGTTGAATTTGTTCCTTGAGGGATAGTCATGAAAAAGTCTAACTAGCCTACACGATAAGCAACCCCCCAGATCAGTTGCCTTTCACCACAGATCATTTGGTTTGTCTTCATACTACAGTGTTCACTCTGGCTAGATTTTAAAGTCTTTGGTGCCTGTGTGAGTGAAGACAGATGAATATACAATCATTCTTATAAATAACTGATGCTTAAGAGAGTTTATGTATACCGCTCATAGTTTTGGTGTAATTCAGGATCACTTGATGGTCGTGATCGTCAGCTTTTACCCTCCCGGAAGGGAGCTGAGAGCTCATATAGTCCGATCTAAGGGCAAGGCTGTGACCTTCACACACGCACACACCCGTCCCCTTGCTCAAGGGGGACAGTAACCACCCACTTCGTCAATGAAACTTTTCGCAACCTGAGCTAGGCGCGAACTCCCGTCCACCAGTTGGCAAGCGAGAACGTTACCACTGCACCAGTGAGCGGTGTGTGTGTGTGTGTGTGTGTGTGTGTGTGTGTGTGTGTGTGTGTGATGTACCGGTAATTTAGAGGAATGAAACTTTCTACTTTCTCCTTCCATTACTCTCCTTTGTTCCCCATCTTCAATTTCTCTATAATTATATTGTTTTACATTTTCTTTCCCCGTCTGTTATATTTAACCATCCTTAATTCCATCACCACAATAACTTCCTTTTATTGTAGGCGTACTATTTGCACATCATTAACTTTTTTCCTTTTTTTTTAGTCCTGGCGAAGCCTTTGAAGCTGTGGTGATGGGTACAGCCTTCATTAGCCCCTTCAGTACTAGATGTTTTTCCGTGGTTAATTATAGACTTCCTTTGGTACCAAGAATAAATAAAGTATAAACAATCGTCTTTCGCTGCCCAGAAAGACTTCACACTGACGGAGTTAATCCTGTGTATGTTTGCAATGTCATTAAACCCTCATCCTCTCGCCACCTTTCTCCTTATTCATTTATCATCTCTCATTCTCTTTCTGTTAACTTTTTCCTTCATCCTGTGCCTGCCTACTTATTCCTTCATTTACTATCGCCATTTTCTCGGTGTTCTGCATTATACCGTCCTCTCTCTTTTTACCCTTTTCATTTATCATCCACCATCTTCTGTGTGTCTATTTCCTCCTTCATTCTTCACTCTTCATCTTCGCGCCTTCTCCTGTCTTACTCACCTCCTCCTTTATCATCTTCCATCATTCCATCTTCTAGTTATCCGCTTTCGCCTTCACTGATCCCCCTCGTCTTCTCTCCGCCTCCTGCCTCTCTTTCACCTCTTCCCTCAGCAACAACAGTAAGGTGCCTAAAAAAACACCACTATCATATACAGCAAAAGAAAAACTGTATATTTGGATGTTACTCGTTACCAGTTCCTATCATGGCCAAAAATATGTGAATAAGTGCAGTCGGACACAAACGATTAATTATACCTTTTGGTCTTCAATCAACTTTTACCTATTAGCTTTAGGAGTGGGAATCGCGCAGCTTTCTTCCGGGGAAGAGGAGGAGACGAGAGTGGTTCTGACTACAAGTATTATAAACACTGTTTTAGGGCTAACTTTGGTAAATATACAGATATCGGTTGGGGGCTAACTGTGGTGTTATTTATGGTTGCAGTCAGCCTCTAGATTTCATATAGTCACCTTCTAGAGTGGGGCTGCACAATCACTGGTATATATATTGAAAGTGTTTACAACACTCTCCAACCCCACTCCCTTCTCTGTCTGTCTGTCTGTCTGTCTGTCTGTCTGTCTGTCTGCCTCTCTCTCTCTCTCTCTCTCTCTCTCTCTCTCTCTCTCTCTCTCTCTCTCCCTTTTTCTCGTGCGCGCGCGCGCGCACACACACACACACACACACACACACACACACACACACACACACACACACACACACACACACACACACACACATAAATTCCACGTGTAAAATTATTTATAGTTCTCCCACTTTTTCTCTTCAATCTCTCTCTTGTATAATTGCTTCTGCTGACCATTTCCTTTACCAAATCTTCTCTCAGTTGGAGTAGATTGACTTGTGCTCATAAACCAAAAATAATTTGCCTTAAATAAAATGCAAACTGCAGTGTGCTGGAAAACGAAGGAAGTTTCATTTAAGAAGAAAGGTGTCCTGGGGTTAAGTTAGGAAATTTCCTCTGTCAGCCACTTTCCCTACCCCTCAAAGTTGCGTTTAATAACAATCCGCATATTGGCCTGAGTACGCGGAGACATATTTATTGTAGTTGTGAAATGGGTAGCTACTATTAACTCACTTCATGCCGTGCTAATTTCAAGTGACTCTACGCTAAGCGACCAGCCAAGTGGTTTCCTGTTAACCAGTAAAACATTTGCCACTTTATATGGCAATCGTATAACCAGGTGATGCCTGGTGGTTTAGTAGGATAAGGAGCCGCCACCGGAATGAGCCTGTGAAGGGTTATATACGGGAGGAGGTTGGAGTTTATTGCTCACATACCCTGTACTGCCACTCATGGGCAAGTGAGACTGGTCACCCTCACCTTAAGTGGTAGGGACTGAGTAGCCTAGCTCCGGGTTTCTACTCTCATGGTGAATTGGATATATATTTACAAAGAGAGCTTATGTGTCTATATGTGATATTTCATGGGTAGACTTCATTGCACTCTACAGTCACATTTAACTTCCGTACATACAATACTTCTCCATTACTGTATATTATTTCATAATAAGATTACTTATTTTATGTGCTCACAGATAGCACAAGGGCTTCTGCAAGCATCAGTTCAACCATGTTTCGGTTCGTTTCGTGTATAAAGGATCCAACACTTGCATGCTTCAGCCTTGGCCATCTAATGGCAGCTCTCCACGCTGCTCTAGCTCTAGCAGCCTCTGCATTCAGTCCTTTATTCTTGAGCTCACACTCTATGACCTTGTCCTGGGTCTTTGTCTGTCTGCCTCTCGCAACCTGCGACCTTACCCTCAACGTTCACACCTCTCACCTTCGCACCCAGTTGTCATCCTCCATCCTTCCCACATGCCCAAACCCCCTTAGTTTACCATTTCTCATCACTGTACTAACACATTCAAGTCCCATCCTTCCACGCAACTCATCATCTTCAGTCCTAACCCTCCACCCCCCAGGCCTGTCATTCAGGGACGCACTACACATCCATCTAATCATTATCATGTCTATACGTTTGAACCTATGAATATTCTCTTCCTATATATATATATATATATATATATATATATAAAGACAATTCCAGTCACACTGTTGAATACAAAGACCCGTGTTCTTATGTATATACCGTAGTGTTGCTTGACTTGTGCATAAAAAAAGGAGGGTAACATTTTATATCAGGGAAAAAAACATAAACCTATCCCCTCTCTTTTCAAGGTACGTGAGGTCCTGCCAGATGTGAATGTTACTTTTAACTTCCCTTACATAAGCTTATCATCTCCCAGGAAGGAAAGCTGCAGGTAAGAAACATCGGATTCTGGAGTGGGTGTTACAGCACAGGGATGAATTATTTCAACATACCGAAAATGTGATTTCGAGGGTACAAAGTTTTTGTCCGGTGTGTGTGTGTGTGTGTGTGTGTGTGTGTGTGTGTGTGTGTGTGTGTGTGTGTGTGTGTGTGTGTGTGTGTGTGTGTGTGTGTGTGTGTGTGTGTGTGTGTAACATCGCATGACAAAACCTTTGTATTGTCGCTACAAGATCACCTTTTTGAGGAGAAGCCTATATTGAAGCACAGCGCAGCATACTGGCAGCCATTACCAAGTTCTGACTAACATCTGAAAAGCACATACTCAAATATCCCGGTGCAGCGAGGGTTGGGAAATGGAAGACAAGTTGAAGGCAAGTAAACGAGTGAAATCGGAGAGGAGGAACGCGACATTTTTCAGCTTAGGAAATGGAAGTAATAGAAACAACGCCCTTACAAATTTTAAAAACAAAGAGAAAGATCTGGAGAATAAGTGAAACAACTGGAAACAATCTGAAGCGTGAGGTGTGTGTCAGAATTTCATGAACTGCGTCGTTAAGGTAAGGTGGTTATAAATGTCTCTTTTAATCACTGACTGAAGGCGTTCCATTCACTAAAACTAGAGAAAAAATACGTCTTGAACGAAAATGACACGGACGATTCCTTTAAGCCTAGTGAAGTATTGCATTGCTGAATTTTTGACAAGCTAAACTTATTATGGAGCTGGATGAACGAAACTGAATGCGCTGAAAAGTTTATGGTCAGTAATTATATGAGTGGAGTTGACTTATGAGTGACACTTGGTTCACTGTGAGGCAGATACATGACTTAATTTAGAATGCGAAAGAGTACTAATAATTTTAAGGATTTAGAGAGAGGGGTAGAGATAAAAATTAAGATTATTATTCCTGACGTGCCAAACTTTCCTTCCACCTTAACTAAATTCATCACAACCCTTGTTAGTCACGCCATCCAACCTGTCATTATTATTACCCGACTTTCAAAACTTCCGTTACTCTCCACACCCTGTTATTCTTCTGCCAATATTCCACATGTCACTGCTTTTGCTGTATGTAACTCCATTCATCATTTTTTTGTTTTAACCATCAGAGTTTCTTGCCCCTGTGCCATTCTAACCCCCTTTCTATCTTCCATACTACCATACCACATTCCTCTCCGTTGCAACATGCCTTATAACCATTCCAGCATCATTTCAATCCCCTTTTACATTGCCACCTCTCTTCTTCCATCTCCCATCCGTATACCCTTCTACCGACTTAGCATTCCTCTATTCCCCTTTGCTGTCTTCACACACACTGCCACACCATATTCCTCCCGCCTCGGCATGTTTTATGCTTAGTTCTATCTTCATCCCAATGCCCTTTACTTCTCTGTCTCTCTAAGTTCATCTCCCGTCTTCATCATTCCAACCCTTTTTCCTTTTCCCACTTCCCACACTACATTTTTTTTCTGCTGCAGGGAGTCATCTTTTCATTCTGCCTTTGTCACCATATATCTCCTTTTACTTCCCCGCCCGTCTTTCTGCATCTCACCTACGCATCTCACCTGTGGCTTCTCTTGATTTCCATACCCTTTACACTTTCTTCCCACATGATCACTACTCTTGCTCTCCACCTACAAATTTATGTTCAGACTTGTGCTGAATGGTCTCATTGCTCCGTACTCTTTGTCACCTTCGTTCTTCCATATTACTATTTTTTTTAAGTGTCAGTCATAGGAGTCGATACATATAATACTCGTAGAACGCATAATCTTCACAAACACTGCATATGCAATTATTGGTGAAGCTTACAAAGAGACGTTAAAATAACTGCAATAAGATATGCAACAAAAATTATTTACGGTGAAAGTACATCAAAGAGACGAACTTACAAGGTATCCGATCTCGGACTCACATGCAGACACCAAACTTCCTCGAGTGGCAGAGAAGTTAGACTGAATTGACGGTGTTGGGGACGTGAATGTTGGCATGACGAGCTGTGAAGTGTCGGAGTTGTAGAGACGGGAGAGTTGCAGGAAGGGAGAGCGAGGCAATAGACGAAAGATTGGCTAAAGAAAGGACGATTCATGGGTGGAATTGCGACGCGAGAGAGGAAGAGTCAAATAGGAACAAGCGAAATTGCAAACTTTTATCGAGCGTAGTGACACAAAACTGAAAACAGTTATGCGACCTTGAGAAAATAAATACAAATTTCTAAGACACAGCAATATCCCAGAATTCGAAATGTAGGAGAGATAAGACAAAGAGAAGAAAATGTGCACTTACATACTCTTTTATCGTTGGGTGATATCACGCTGAAGATGACAATGGAACCTCGAGACCATAAGAAATGCAACTGCCCAGAATTGACAAAGCACGAGAGGGATGAGTGAAGACAGGAATATGTGTCCTTGCAGACTTGTAATGCATTGCATGACACCAAACTAAACGTAAAGGAAACTTGAAACGATAAACACCTCTTCAAAACAAAATAACATAGATTCAAAGTGTAAGAGAGGCAAGGCAAAAGAGGTATAGGTGAGCTTACGGATTTTGCTTGCGCAATGGCACTGATAAAAACGATGATAAAAACTTGAAACAATAAAAGAAACAACACGCCAGAATTCTTGATGTAGGTGCGAGAAAGACGTGACAGAAATATGATATTTTGTAAGGCTTACAAGTGCATAGTGACACCAAGCTAACATTTGGACATGGTACTGTGAAGCAAAAATGGCCTCTCATAAAAACGAGACAAGAATATGTGAAGTATCGATGTTTTATAGTCCAGAGTAACATCAAACTAACAATGGGGATGGAACCTTGAAACAATAATTTACGTTTCTCAAAAACAGCAGTAACCTGACACTGAACCTAGGAGAGGTAAAGCAGGAGAGGAATAGGTGAACTTTCATTTTTTTTTCCACTAAGGTCAGAGCTAACTTGTTTATGGCAACGACAAACTTGCAGCAATAAACATCACTTCTCAGAACCAACATTATATCCAAATTCCACCAAAGTAGGAGAGGCAAGAAGGGTGTATTGTGTGCCTGAAGCAACACAGAGGAAAGACGGATACGTATATACATTATATATATATATAAAGACGGATACGTATACACAGTATATATATATATATATATATATATATATATATATATATATATATATATATATATATATATTTATATAGTGTTTGAGTGTGTGTGTGTGTGTGTGTGTGTGTGAAGGATAACTTTCACGACACGATCAACTAAGGGTGAACAATAACCTTTCTGAACAACGTATATAAATTTTCCGACACCACGGTAAAGTACGACAATTTTTGCGTTCGCTGAAAAACATTAGGCGTAGAGAAAACATGTTGTCATATAAACTGTTGTTTTTACCCAGAGGGCCATGCAAGTTCAATTTTCTTGTTCATGCAAACACAATATATATTTTTGACTAATTTGTCTCTGAAGCAGTGCACCCGACCTTTTCAAATATAAACATGTGCAGGGATAGCTAGTGGAATTGAGTGCTAAAGCTTTCACTCCTGAGATGTATTTAATTCCGTTAATCTGGTTATCCAGAGACGCGTCTATTCTGCATTGGAAAGACTTCTTAGAGTGAACGGGTTAATGAAGCCGTATCTTATCCCTTCAGTTCGAAGTCTGTCGTTTATGAATATAATTATCTGAAGATTGCAAGACGATAATATAAACTACGCTGTCGGATGTAAAGGGATAAACTGTAGCAGGTAATTTCCTCCTCAGCAAATACTCCTTCCCACTCATCCCCTTCAAGCCTTGCCTCGCCTCCTCCTCTTTCCTTCTCCCTCCCTGTCTTCTTTATCTACTTCCTCCCTCTCTTTTGTTTTCATTGTTTCCCCTTCCTTTCATCACCCATTTTGCTCACCTTACCGTTCTCCTTTTGCCTATTTTTTCTTCTCTCTTGATTTTTTTTTCTCCTTCTTTCTCTTTTCCCATCCTGAATTTTTCCCATCCTCTCATCTCCCCCCTTCTCTTCTATCCTTTCTCCTCTCCTCTTTTTTTTCTTCCCCTTCGAGTTTAATTTTCTCTCTCAGCTCTCCTCATCTATCGCCTTTTTTCTCCTCTGTTTTTCGTACTCTCCTCTTTTCACTTCCCAATCTTCGTTCCTTCTCCCCGTTCACTTTGATTCTCTTTTCTCCTCCATCTCCAGTTTCTCTCTCTCTTTCCTTTTCTCTTCTTTCTCTCCTTCATTCCCACAGTACTTGCCACTTTGTTATTTTTCTTTATCACCGTGAACTTCATTTCTCCCTCACCGATGTCTTAATTCATCTTCCACCCTCTTCCTCCTTAATTTGTCTCTGTGTCCACTACCTTTCTCGGGGAAACCCATCATTAAAACGATGCAGGGAACAGTTATGTCATGATAATCCTTCCAGCCCTGGAGAAGTGTACAGTATATACAGAATGTTAGCCAGTTTACAGGATGAACAAGTCCCCAGAGATAAACTGTCATCACTTATATTTTTTCAACACTTTAATCCAAAGACTGAAATGTTTCTTTGCTGTATGAGTGATGTGAAACGAATATACAAGCAATCTTATACGTAACAGAAGAGTGTTCGTAAATACGACCACGGGAAATTAGAGCCCTGTATGAGTGCATTCTGAGGACATTATTCTGTTCAGTGTAATATTAGAATCACAACAGGAGTTATATTAGAAATACAGAAAGAAAACCACAAAACACTGTATCATTGGGAGGTTATGCCTTTATAAGCTCTCTCATAATATGGTTTCCCTCGTATTTTGTTTATGCTAACGCAAGATGGTTTTATTCAGCTCATAGTTAGTCACAAGAGTCTGAGTGCCATAGTGTCAGAACTATTTCCTATTCGCGCTGACATGAGAAGAACCTGCAGCATTTGAAAGCTGGCAGCTGACTGACTGTCCGATTGCATTCATTAGTAACAATGTATTTTAAATTATTTTTATTATAAAGGTTTCAGTAACGTTTCTAACGATAAGACTGCACAAATAAAAATAAAATAGCTGTTTACATAGATTAAATATAAAACAAGGCGTTACAGTCTAGCGGAGGGTCTAGATACGTGTACAATTTTCAGTTCTCGTGCCAAGTCAGCTTGTTATATTACCATAATAATGACGCATAATTTACCTTGATTTGCCTTAGCATGAAGGAAAAATAAAAGAACTCGTGAAACTTTGTCCGGAAGTGTTGATTCGGCAGGATAACTGAAAATTTAACAGGTATCTAGGCCATCTGATAGACTTTGTAAGGTCTCGTTTTAAAAATTAATGTATGGAAATAACTCTCTATATGTTTTATTTAAGTAATCTTTTTGTCTGAAATGGTTATTGTAATACTTAAAATAAAAATGTAAAATACATCATTACTAATGAACGCACTCAGCCAACGTGCCAGCTTTCGGAAGCGTACGGCTCTTCTCATCTCTTCTCAGAAGAGACTGAATAGGCTGTAGCACTCATAACCTCCTCTAGTCGGGACAACTCTAGCATTGTGTTCAAGCTAACGCTACTGGAATTTATTCAATTAAGAGTGAGTCACATGACCCTGAGTGTACTGGCACCACTGACCTCATGCTTGGGATAAGTTATTATTCTATTCTAGCTAACGCCAAATCATTTTCTTCAGCTGAGAGTGTATCACAGGAAACTAAGCAATAATTAACCTCATGCTCAACTGGTGACGGACACATCACGTCATCATCAGCCCATTAATTGCTGGTATTTCACTCATCACAACAAAACTGCCTGGTGTTGGTCGGCATAACTTGCAGGTAAATGTAACTCGGTAGCTTTTTTCTTTTTAGTCTCCCATTCATTGTCTCTTTTCCTTCTTATGTTTCACCTTCTCCCCTTTCCTTCCACCTCTTCATCATCTCCCATTTCTTTCCCCTACCTAAACTTCTTACTTTTATTTTATTTTGTATTGTGTCTTATTTTATATTCACACTTGCTTTTCTCATTAACCCTTTTCTACACATCATCATCCGCATCTTTCATTTCTCCTTTCGTGACCTCTGTACTTCTTACTGTCAGTTAGTATTGTCCTCTTTTCCATTCCTCTCTGTCCTTCCACCTTTTCCTTATCTTCCAGCTACGTTTTCTTTCTCTGTCTCTTTACTTCTTCCTCTCATTTTTTCCCCATTCCTTGCCGTTTTTTGTGCGTTCCTTCTTTTTCTACCTCTCTCTCTTTCCTCCTCTTCCTCACATTCTATCGCCGTCCGTGTTCTCTTGACCCCCATGTAACCAGTCGTACCCACTCTGAGACACGTTGCATTTTCGTTTCACGCAGTTTTTCTGTCAAATTCTCTCCTCCTGCCTCAACTACCTGTTCCGTCATTTGCACTTCAAACAGTGACCTAAGAGAAGATACAGGAGGAGGAGGAGATGGAAGAGGAGGAGGATGGATAAAGAGTAAGAAGTAAAGCAGCGAAACCGGGGCAGATGTATGAGCAAATGGACACGAGCAAAAGAACGAGGACTTTTCTGAGGAGTCGCCTCGAGCTGAAGGACGGTTTAGATAAGGAGTACGAGGAGTCGGTGGTGTCTTGTCAGGGAAAAGTCATTTAGAGTTGGAGAGAGTGGAAGTGGTGTTCAGGGAGGAAAAGGGAGACAGGCACCAATGATTTTGCTCCCCGAATATTCCATGGTTGCATATTTCTTAGAGGAAAATTTAAGGAGCGAAATCGAAAATGAGGTGGTTAGAAATGAAGTGAGTGAAAGTGGTGTTCGAAGAGGGTAAGAGAGATGGTCTGTCATGATTTCGTTTTACATTCGTGAGTTGGCTGCAGATTGCAGAGCAAAATCATAATAAAAGCACCATGGCAGTTAATCCTTCCATGGCCGTGTTCTCTCTTGTTTTTTTTGTTCCAACTAATACCAGACGATTATATTCAGCTGGAGGTGAGCCAAAGGAGCCGACAGTGTTAATATCTTCACCATTAACCCTGCCATGGTCGGGGCAATTCTTGTACTCTAGTCCAGCAAACCGCCAGATGATTATATTCAGCTTAGTGTAACTTATAGAAGCCTGACTGTAAATACTGCTACCATTAACCCTGTCATGGGTGGAAAAATTCAAGTATTGTATTCCAGCTGACGCCAAAATAATATTCATCTGACAGTGAGTTACAGGAGCCTGAGAGTGTTAATATTGTCACCATTAACCCTCTCATAGTCGTGGCAACTCTATTGTTCTATTCCAGCCAAGCCCAGACGATTTTTGTTAGCTTAGAGTGGGCATTGGAGTTTGAGACTGACAACTCGTATCAACTCGGTAATTATTGAGTCTTCTCTCGTATTCTCTTCCAGCTAACGCAAGATGATTTTTAAAGGCTAAGACAAAAGAACAAGAGCTTGTGAGTGCTACGTGTGTGTGTGTGTGTGTGTGTGTGTGTGTGTGTGTGTGTGTGTGTGTGTGTGTGTCTGTGTCTGTGTGTCTGTGTCTGTGTGTGTGTCTGTGTTGAAGTGGTGTTCCAGCAGGGAAAGTGAGGCAGTATTAATAAAGTAAATTGAATCTATCGCCATAAGATTAACTAAAACAGTACATTATTTTGGCCAGTCTGGAGAAATCCAAGTAATTCAAAGGTTAACCCCTTCAGTTACATGAATATTTTTTATTATGTCCTTGATATCCCAGAAAGCTGTATTTACCTTTGTTTAGATTTTCAAACTGGACGGGTTGCATGGCCTACATTAACTTACTTTATTCAAGGGGGCTCTGCTAACTTGGGTCAAAGTATTGGGTAGCTGCAGAAATGCTGCTACAAAAAGACATCATCGTAGTATATTTCATCATTGCTAATTACGAAAAATGAATAACGTGGATGTGATACCAAGGGAATTACCCAATGAATGATGTAAACAGACAGCTGTATTGTTTATGACCATGTTAATAGCTTTGCCGATATTGAAATCATCAACTGCTCCAAGTGTTTCCATGAATTTGATATCAATATTTTTTTCCATCAGAGAGCACTGCGACTACGTACTGTAATATCCAGTTCAACATTTCCACACTCAAGCATTATTTGTTGGTGACCTTTCATATCACAGTCATTCAGGGATGTAATATAGATAGATAGATACAGTATACGTTCACCCCAAACTCCTACAATTTTAACCTATAGTCCCAAATAATTTTCCATGATTATCCTGTCCATCATCGTCATTCTCCATCACTTGCCACTCACTTCATGTTGTTCTAGTGTCCTTCTCCCTTATTTATGCTACTAGTTCATTTCGTGTCCAGGATGAAAAGGCTTTAACTGTTTATTGTCACTATTTGTCACTATCATCAGACATTTTTATTTATCTTAAGGGAGTGCTCTTGCAGCGAATGAGTCAGTGAATACGTCTTATCCATAATCCCACAGAATTTCTCTTAGTCCTTTACTAAAATGACATCAGTTATATGAAAACCTTCTGCCTTTGGGGGATCAAATGTAGTTTGAGAGAGACCTCTAATAATGAAGGATTCAACATACGCTATAGTTTAACCCCTTCATTAAAAAAGAAAATGCTGGTTTGAGTAATTTCTAAATAAGAATACTTATGCTTACTCCACTATCTATTTCCTTTCAAAGAATAAAGTCCCGTAGTATATGCTAATTCAATAGCCCAAACCAGGAACTCAAGGCCTATAGTTCTTTGCATACAATCTTTATAGTCCCTACCTGTACTTTGCACATCTCTCCCCTTTCTGCATACGAAATTCATGTTTTCTTTTTTCATTTGCTCATAAACTCTCGCCTCTTTTGCGTGTAGGGTTGACACTGTATATCTGTATTATTTGTAACATCACCTGTATTCTGTATAAATCTCACGGGTAGCTTAGCGGAAAATGCCATGTGTCAAAAGCGATGGATTTATGAACCAAGCGACGGGTGAAGAGACAAAGGGTCGTAAACAGACACGTAAACTACGAGGCGGCACACACACACACACACACACACACACACACACACACACACACACACACACACACACACACACACACACACATAGAGTAAGTTATTTTACAGAAAGGAGAATACTTTCATAGAGAGCAAAATATTATGCAGAGAGCAGTGTATTTTGTATGTATAGTCCTTTGTTGACATTAGAGCGTTTGTAGAGAGCAGATTATTTTGTTGTGTACAGAGTAATTTGTAGAAAGCAGAGAAGTTTGTAAGCAATTTTTCCAGACAGCGTAGTACTTTGCAGAGAACAGAGAATTTTCAAAACAGCTTCCTAAGTTGACGGGATTGCAGCCGTAGGAAGCCATCAAGTACCACAGTTTTCTCTTTATTAGGTGAGGATCTTTTCTCGTCATTTTAGATATAAAGGACCCATTTTCTTATTCCATTTTGAGATTTGCTCCACCACATCTACATTATGAAAATAAAGCTTTTACTAATCCCTATCTTATCAGCTTCCGTCTTGACTTTACTGCCACGATATTTGCAGGTCTCCTCAGGTCTTCGGGTTGTATTCTGTCTGAAGATTTCGTCGCACTTGTCTTAGCGAATTGTTTTCCACACTGGACTTCAGTATCTATTTTTTTTTTTTTAATGCAAACTATGTCAGTAATAAAACTATAAAAACAGCATAGAAGAGAATGATAAAGGGCAAAATGCAAAATAAAATGCTAAGGAAAAGGTGCTGCGAAGCATCCTATACCACTCGTTTTTTACATATCCAATACTCACTCTCGGCTTTCGTCCCTGTGATTTGCATATATATGACGTATGTCTGTCAATTATATCAAGTTTTAAAACAATATTTCAGTCATAATTCCGCCATTCAGCACTGATATTTTACTTTGTGATTTTTTTCAGTATACGCTACATTTGATAACTGCAATACTTGTATTGTTTTTTTTTTCCCACGAGTTATCTTATTTGCATAAAGTTTCAATCCATTCTTTGACTTCTTTCTTCATCGCAGTTCCTCCCTTTCTTACATTTCCTCTGCTTCCTGCATTTCTTCATATTTCCTGTACATGAATTGGGAAATGAAAGAAATGGAGTGATTCTACAGGAAACATTAGATATGTTGGGGAAATATGCTTAAGAGGGATATTTTTCTTCCTAGTATTTTCTCACATTTTCAGCCATTTTCCCACTGTCTGCATTCATCCCCCTTTCGTGAAGTTTCCCAGTACTTACCTCTATTTTCATGCATTCTCTCCAAATCTAACAGTTGCCATATTACCTGCATTGCTCCCAGTACACGTCTTTTCCCATGTATAGTATATCACACATTTTCCACAGTTCCAGCCATATCACCAGTTCTGGCATTTTCACTATTTCATGCAGTTCCTAACTATATATTTTTTTCCATTACACCTGCATTTTAGTTTACTCGCCTTATCGTGACATCAGCCGTTGACCTGTTCACGCATATTATCCAATGACGTCATTCCAAAAACAATAAAACCTACTTATAAACATTCAAATGGTAACGAATTAATATATTTTTACCTTTACACAGTAGATAAAACATAAACGAATTACATACCAGGAAAAAAGAAGAGACAGCACCACAATGTTAATGGAAATATGAACTGCAACAAAGGCAGCAGCAAAGAGAAAGAACGCAAGATTTCAGCAAAAGAAGTAAATATCGCACCTGAAACGAAAACTTAGATATGGCGACGCATTATGTTGAATGGAAAAATATCAAGATGGCTTTAATGCCTATCGAATGCACGAGATTCATTTAGGTAATATTCATTCCAAGTGACCATCATCCGCTAGAAGACCATGCAGAACAATTGGTTTAAAGTACTGGTTCTCCACATGTACCGCTGGGTGAATGGAGACAAAAATAGAAACGAACTTTGTCCAAGAGACTGACCGGCCAGGGAACTGAATTCTGATTTTTCCAGGTGAATTCTAGAGATGCTTACCCGTACTACCTCCTCGCTCAAGAATATCAGAGTTGGAATCATATATATATATATATATATATATATATATATATATATATATATATATATAATAAAAACCGATTCCCTGTCTTGCATACACTATGGCTTGTTTTCACAGGAAGGACAAGGAACAGGGAGTGCAGAGTGTTTTCAAGTATCGAATTAATCGTACAAACAGCAAATCTTAGTTAAGAGAAGGAAATTATCGTTGGTTAAGACTTTTTGCTGCAGGAAGGACACGGAAAGTAGCATGCAGAATCTTCCCATGGCTCTAGTTCTCCCTACAAAAACAAATCCATGGTACGACAGCTAATCAGTCGTAAATATGTGTGAGAATCCCACCCCTGGGTACGATGGCTGACCCGTGGTGGGATTTACGTGAGTGGTGGTGACCAGCGAGGGCTGTGAAGCGCGAATGGTGGGTTTTACGGGTGTGGTGGTGCATGTGGCCAAGATTGCTTGGTCAGCCCGGAAGGTGCTCACCAAGTGGAAAGGTCCATTGATAAAGATGTGAGAATTGATAGAGTGCAAGAGGTGTGGAGGCATAAATTTCCTGACTCACAAACGACCAGTTGTAAAAGGTATCTGTAAAGTCAAATGACATCAGGGATAGCGCCAGCACTGAAAGGAAAGATTTTGAAGTGTTAGACTGCCGAAAGGTGTGACCTGTACTGCAGATATGCGACTCGCTTCAAGTATCTACATTACCTTCTGTTATTTTTAATAGTGTAAGTTACCCTCACCTCCTGCTGCTAACTCTAATGTATATCTATTTTTTCCTCAAAGCAAAGAGAGAGAACCATGGGCTCCAGTACTTCGGAATGGCCTCTTTTACAAATGAACCAAAGACAGCTAAATCCAACGGCTTTCGTTTAGAGATGCCTATTCAAGGTCCAGGTCGTCTCGTGCGGCTGTCACCATAAAAGGAACCACTGCCTGGAACACTTTTGGTCCCCTTCCCAACCTAGACCATTGCTGTTTTGAGGTATATTTTTCACACAGTATTGCGAAGAACCTGTTGCATATACCTTGTGTGTAAACTTAGCATAAAAGCAAGTTAAAGGATTTTTCTGAGTAAGAGATTCAACAGTAAATCTACTTTTCAGTTTTCTCCAGCGTAGTTATCAATTGGCCGGTGTGTCTTCCAGTGCCAATACATTCAGAGGCCAGTTTTCTATGGTCTGTGTCTTATACTGCTGTTTTAAGCCTTCCAAAATTGTCACATTGTACATAGATGCTCATATCTCCCGCTAATTTTTAGGCAGAGTATTACCATAGCAACATTAGTTACACAAAGAGCGTTTATACAAGGCGGTTCATAATGGGGTAATCCAACCCAGTTATTATGATATGGCAACCAGTTCTGTTGTCCTTACACTCTGCTAACAAATAACTTTTAGAAAACTAGCCGCACCAGCAACCTCTGAATCTTTGCAAGTCAACATTTGCCTTCCCATCCATCCATCCATTGCCAGACGCCATGTATCCCGAATGGGGTGGCCAAGGGCTTAGAGCTAATTGTTTTACAGGGAGGGGCACTAATCCTCCACCAACCCCACTTGACGTAGGGATGCCAACAGCATCTGGTGTTCCCAGGCGGTCACCCATCCAAGTACTAACCAGACCCAACATTTGCTTTGATGAGAGAATTTTGGTGCACGGAATATTTTCGATGAATTCTGTGGTTAGCACTTTTAAGCCAACGCCTGGGAATATTTTTGTTTTATTTTGCTAAGGTTTTGAGATATAATTCTTCAGAATTAAAAAATTGAAATAGGACACGTGATTTTAACCCCTTCCGCTCAGTTACTTTTTACATGTTAGTTACCACGAAACATCTTTAGTCAAATTACATCTGTTGTAGAGAAAGGGTAAGTGGATTTTTTTTTTATATCCAACCCTTACTTGTCATATGCCTATCTAGTCTATGCTTGAAACTGTTTTTTTTTTTTTTGCTTCCATCGTATTATTATCCTGATAACCACGGTTTTCTTTGTTTTCTAAACCATATGTCACGGGGTTTTTAAAATATCACGGTAATTTTGATATAAATGCTTAAATATTATTTAAATTGATAATAATATTCAATAATATTGAAGAGCAGAGACAATGGTTGTCTTGCTACATCAAGCAACGATTACTTTACATTGGCTTAGCACGATTCTCTGAAAACGAGAATTTATAAACTTTCTCAACAGTACACAGCAGAGACTACTCACAATTGCTGAATTACTGTACTGTTAGCCTCTGGAGAAAGTTACATCACCCCTGACAATAAATAACTAATACTAATAATAATAACATCAGGTTCTTGCTGATGCATTAACTCCTGGCACAACGGATTTTAAGTTAATACAAGACTGGTCTAAGTACCAGTTATGAATAGTAAAACGTTTATGCAAGCTAGGAGCTATATGGAAAATAAGCTTAATTATGGAGAAATGAAACAAGATTTACTCTACATTAAGCTCAAGAAATAGAACTGTTAAATTTATTAATTACAAAAATAAATTTAACATTACATTTCAAATCAAATCAATGAGACGCACTCGCTCACTCACACAGAAGCTAAATACTTACGCCTAGGAAAAACACCTTAACTAAACTCTTAAGACTACAAAATACACAAAGGAAATACTAGTCAATGAATGCGGTGTATCACCCAAAGCTGGAGAACTAAAGGTGGGAGCTTGGAGAAACTGTAAGTGGAGTTTGGGTACTAGCTGACCTCTCGCACTGCTGCACAGGTCCTGTCTCCGTCACAGCAAACACTAAACTGAATTCAAATAATGCATAAGCAGTACGCACAGGCCACCGGAAGAAGGCGTGGCTAACGGTTGAATGAAGCAGAGGCAAACGATAAAGAAATAATTGTATCGCTCAGTAGCGCACTCAGTGACGTGCATTAAATCGGTCACTTTTTGAAAACGGTGACGAATTATTTGAAAAGTATACCCCGGAATGGAGAGAGAAACGGTTAACTGAGCGATACACAGTGAGTTTTCCACTAATAGTTCGTGGCTTCTCACAAAAAGGAAATGTCGCGAATTGATTCGTGACATTACGCCCCATGAAAATTAAATCTTTCTTCCTTCAGAAGAATGATTTCAATATACATACATATAAATCCTAACTCAGTCACACAAGATTCACACTGTGGTGTGTGTGCGATCCTGCTACAGGAGAAAATCGCAGTCGCCAGTGAGTGAAAAAACCTCGTATTTACGTTAATAGAAGCAAGCTTGAGGGAAAACTCCGTGACGACGGTGAAAATCCTGTACTCAGGTCAAACTGAGCGAAAATTCGCTACATTTACACTGACAACTAATTGTTGTGTAGCGTGGTGTATGTAATACGCGGTGTAGGTGTGACAGTTGTAGTGTAACTGTACCTACGTGTAAAATGACACAGTAAATAATATGGCGACGACGAAGGCAGAGGAGAAGAGGCGGCAGCGTGCGGCAGACGATCAGCTGGCCCGCACAGCAAAACTGCTACACCCATTGCTGAACCTGCAAAACCAATTAAGGTGGAGCATCAAAAGTGTCAATGAGACAAAATTCTTATTATGTTACAATTACTCTCTCTGGCTAGCAGTCAGTACATGCTATGAAAAGTTCACTCGAGGTCGCCATTAATTATAGCACACGATTATGGTCGGCAAGTTGAGAATCCCTGTGCAAACTCGGGTCTTCCATAGCCTCGAACCGCACACGGGTCCTCAACCTGTGCCTTAACCTACAGTACTTATATTAATATCGGGAAGCTGAGAATCCTTGTGCAAACTTGGGTCTTCCATAGCCTCAAGTCGCCTCTGCAGAGTTCTCACTTCCCCCTTAACCTACAGTACTTATATTAGTATCGGGGAGCTGAGAATCCTTGTGCAAACTTGGGTCTTCCATAGCCTCAAGTCGCCTCTGCGGAGTTCTCTCGAACTTCCCCCTTAACCTACAATACAATACTTATATTAGTACCGGGAAGCTGAGAATCCTTATGCAAACTTGGGTCTTCCATAGCCTCAAGTCGCTACTGCGGAGTTCTCTCTCGAACTTCCCCCCTTAACCTACAGTACTTCTATTAGTACCGGGAAGCTGAGAATCCTTATGCAAACTTGGGTCTTCCATAGCCTCAAGTCGCCTCTCAACTTCCCCCTTAACTTACGGTACATAATATGTATGTACAGGCCCTAGACATAATGTGTCCTGTGGGGCCAATGGGCGAGACGTCAGGTCTGCACCCACTTCACCACTACCCTGTCTCTCAACTGACTCAGAGATTACAGGTGTAGTTACAAATGGCACAGGAAGGGCATGTCCCTGATTAGTGGTGATACTTTGGCACACACTGCAGGAACGGACAAAACTATCTATGTCCCGTCCCATCCCTGGCCAGAAAAAGTCAGCTCGGATACGGCCCTGGGTCTTCCTTTTGCCCAGGTGACCTCCTGAGGCTGGACAATGACCCCATTGTAACACTGCTGGGCGGTACTTGGCGGGAACGACAAACTGCAGTCGAACCTCGCCCTCGGGTGTTCGTGACTCACGGTAGAGCCGTCCTTGTTTGTGAAGGAACTTGGCTCGACCTCCCCGTGAATACTTAATCACTCGACCCTTTTGTTTATTCCGCACGGCAGCAAGTGTCGGGTCAGAATGTTGTTCTTGTACAACAAGTTGACTGCACATCAGATCTGGGTCGATTGAATCAGTCATGGGATCGTCATGTCGAAGCAAATAGAAGAGGAGCAATGAACCGCGGCCATTCCTTTGGCTGTTCGGCGGTCATGCGCCTCAACATCTTCTTGAGAGTTCCATTGAACCTCTCACACAACCCGTTACACATGGGATGATACGGCGTAGTTCGTAAGCCTCGGATGGACAGCAACCTGAACGTTTCGTTCATCATTGCCGAAGTGAACTGCGAACCCCGGTCGCTTAAGACCTCCTTAGGGATACCTACACGACAGAACACTTCAATTAATGCCTCAGCAACAGTGACGGCCTCTATATTCTTAAGGGCCACGGCTTCAGGCCACCGTGTGCTGAAATCAACTATAGTGAGGATATACTTTGATCCATCACTAGCCCTAGGAGAGATTGGCCCAACTATGTCAACTGCTACTCTCTCGAACGGTTCAGAGATTATGGGCATTGGCTTCAATGGCGCAGGACGGACACGTCCCCGGTCGGTGGTACGCTGACACACATCACAGGAACGTACGAGCCTCGTTATTTCCCGTCCCATTCCTGGCCAGAAAAAGTCAGCATGGATGCGGTCAGAGGTCTTCTTTTGACCCATGTGACCTCCCATCGCTGAACAGTGACCTAATTCAAACACTGCTCGGCGATACTTTGCAGGAACGACAAACTGCAGTCGAACCTCACCCTGGGGTGTCTGTGACTCACGGTACAGCCGTCCTCGCTTACAAAGGAACCTGGCTTGACCTCCCCGTGAATACTTGATCACATTACCCTCCAGCTTCTTGCACACTGAGGCAAGTGTCGAGTCAGTCTGTTGCTCTTGGACAACATCTTGACTACGAATCAGATCTTGCGGCGTTGCGACGGTCAACGGAGTGACGCGATTTGGAGCCTTGGCCATGGCTCGTGTTATCGCAGCAGCTGAAGTCTGAGTAGCAACATCTACGGCACAACTATTTTTGATCCCAGCGATGTTGCCTAATATGAGGTCAAATAGAGGTTCTGGCATGAAACTGCAAGTGTCGTACCAGTATAAAATGGAGATGCCACCTGGATACGTGCCTCAGGGAACAATCTCACTGATCCATCAATAAGTCTAACTTGGATCTGTCGACCTGTATACTCATCAGGCCGAACTAAACTCTGCTTAACAGAGCAACCTGAGGAACCATTGTCTCTCAGGACATTTGCAGAAACACCTCCCACAGACCCTGGCTGAACAAGAAAAGCAGTGTTGCTGGTGGAAGGGTCTGAGGAGGTAGCAGCCAGTCATTCATGAGACTGCGGAACAACCGATGCAGCAAACGTGGCGCCCTGGGAACTAGGTGTCTGAGGAGAGTTCATGGTCGGAGGGGGACTTGTGAACTGTTGGGAAGTACCTGTACTGGTAGAGATGGCACCACCGGGTACTTGTGGAATGAAGGCTGCATTTGCCTCTTGCCTCTGATACACTAATTGACCTGACTGAGGGTTACGTGGCGTGTCCTTGTATTGCTGCTGCTGCTGTTTGGGGAACTGCTGCTGGTTGGGGTGCTTGTTGTACCGCTTCCAAGCAGGCTGCTGTGTATTTTGCCCCTGGTCCTTCTGTGGTTTGCTTGGACCTTGACCATTACTCTGAGAATGGCCTTGGTGCTGGGATTCAGTCTGAGACGGCTTCCCAGACTTGGCAGTATCTTTTCTGCTCCAGGTGTTTTGCTTACGAGTTTGATACCCGTATGCAGTAAAGAATGCGTCAGCCTTTTCTGCCATTTGGCTGGCATCTTTCACCTGGCAGATCTTAAGCTGTGCTATGAGCTCAGCAGGCCACGACCTCTCTAGCTGTGTACGCAGCATAAGGTCAATTATCCCCTCACGCGTGGAAGGAGTTTCATCTTTCTCCATCCACTCATTTAAGTAAGCTGTGAGACGATCAAGGAACTGAACAGCTGTCTCCTTGTCTTGGAGACGAGCTCGCATGAACTGAACTTTGGCGTCGTCTACTGTGAGACCATACGCCTTAATGAGTGCAGCTTTCATCATCTCATAAGTGAGATTGTCTCCACGAATTCTGTGGAGAATATCGAGGGCAGGGCCCTCAAATAGGCTAAGAAACTGAAGCCGCTTAGCTGCCTCATCCAGTTGATACATGTCTGCCATGTCCTCAAAACGAGCTATGTACGGCTCGATTCGCTCGCTTTCCTTATATGAAGGAAGCTTGATGCGTGGGGTAGCCAGGACATGTGCAGGAGAAACGCTCGTGGAGCTTGGACCAACTGCAGCAGACGTGTCTGAAGCCAAGGAATCTCGCTTGAGCTTCAGCACTTCAAGTTCATGTCTCTCGCGTGCTTCTCGCTCGGCACGTTCTTGTTCTCGTTCTCTGTCTCGTTGTTCACGCTCGTATTTGCGCTGTTCTCGCTCTTGTACTTGCTCGTGTTGTTGCTGTTGTCGCTCTTTTTCACAACTTTCGAGCTCGCGTTGTTTTTATTCGTGTTCACGCTGTTTTACGCTCATATTCGCGCTGTTCTCGCTCACGTTCACGAGCGTCTTTCTCACGTTCTTGCTCGTAACTGAACCGTGAGAGAACGTAACTCTGTATTTTCTCTGGGTCAGTGAGACCCATATCTTTGGCTTCCTGTACATAAGCACTGGCTGCCATGGCGCTAATTTATTAAGCAAACGAAACAGAGCACTGACTGCTTCGCAAACGAATGCTAATAATACAAATAAAGAATACAGACACAAGCTAGTGGTGACCAGTCTTATCTAGTTAACTGGCAAAGAATAAATCAAAAATGTAAATGACTGGGAAGACTCAATAATAAACACAATGGGTACGCCGACTTCCCAGGAGCGAATAAAATCGTCTGGCGTTACCAAGAATAAACTAGAGTTAAGTACTCTATTGATTAATAAAGCAAAAACTCACTTGCTAAATTAACAGTAAACACCAGTAAACTTGTGCCTATAAACTTTAATTATAAATACCTAAATATGAATGAGTGAGCACTATCTCGTGAATAGCTTTAGAGCTAGGAGTTAATATCCTGGAATGAGGTCGCCAGTTGTCACGGGGTTTTTATAATATCACTGTGTTTTTAAAATGAATACTTAAATATTATTTAATTGATATTACAATATTCAAATAATATTAAAAAAAGGAAGCAGGGACAATGATTGTCTTGCTAAATCGTGCAACGATTCTCTAAGAACGAGAATTTAAAAACTTTCTCAACAGTACACAGCAGAGACTAATTACTCACAATTGCTGAATTACTGTACTGTTAACCTCTGGAGAAAGTTAACTTCACCCCTGACAATAAATAACTAATACTAATAATAATATCAGGCTCTTGCTGATGGCTTCTAACTCCTATCTGGCACAACGGATTTTACCAGTTAATACAACAAGACTGAGTCTAAGTACCAGTTGATGAAGGCAAACGTGATTTATTCAAGCTAGGAGCTATATGGAAAATAAAGCTTAATTTGGAGAAATGAAACAAGATTTTACTTTACATTAAGCTCACAAGAAAAAGAACTGTTAAATTTATTGATTACAAAAAAATAAATTGCTTAACGTTACAATTCAAATCAAATTGATGAGACAGCACTCACTCACTCACACAAAAGCTAATATGCTTACGCCTAGAAAAAAACACCTTAACAGGAAACTCTTAAGACTACAAAATACAAAAAGGGAAATACATGTAGTCGAGTGAATGCTATTGTATCACCCAGGGGGTGGGAGTTTGGAGAAACTGTCTCAGTGGAGTCTGGGTGCTAGGGACCTCAACTTCTCTCGCACTTCTGGAGCACAGGACCTCTCTCCCGTCAGAGCAACAACTAGACTGCAGCTTCAAAATACATTGTACCTGGGCAGGACAGCACAAGCCACACCAGGAGAAAGAGCCACAGGCGTGGCTAACGGTTTAGAGCAAGCCAGAAGAGGCGAACGATAAAGAAATGCCAATTGTATCGCTCAGTAGAGGCACTTAGTGACGTGCATTAAATCGGTCACTTTTGGAAGTGACGAATGTTTTGAAGAAAGTATACTCCGAAATGGAGAGAGGAAACGGTTAACTTGGGCGATACACAGTGAGTTTTCCATTAATAGTTCGTGGCTTCTCACAAAAGGGAATATGTCGCGAATTGATTCTGTGACAACAACACATCCACCCACTACACAATAACCATCCATCCACCCACAACATAAAAGCCAATCAGTCATCCACTACGCAATATACCACTACCCTTCATCGACGACACAGCACCCATTCACCCATCCACTACACAACACCCACACCACTACACAACACCCACCCATCCATTACTACCACAACACCTACCCATTCATCCACTACACAACATTCACCCTCCATCCCACTGCTAAATATCCACCCACCCATCCCACTACACAACGCCCACTCACCCAAAAGAAGTCACTGCCTCGGGGGTAAGGTGGGGAAGCAAATAAAAAGAAAATGGCACTTCCTGTACATTGGCCCAGAGTCCTGTCCACAACCTCTCCACTTTCTCGAGGGAAAAAAAAAAAAAAAAAAAAGAGATAGGGAAAATAAAATAAAAAGGAATGAGGAGGGGTGTGATCTGCTCTGCACCTACCAAAATCAACTACTGTTAGCACTTCCTCTCTTTTTCTGTCTTCCAGCCAACTTCCTGAGAGAGAGAGAGAGAGAGAGAGAGAGAGTCATGAAAAGGGAAAGAAAAAAACTTATCTGACCCAGCCCACCCTCGGTTTTTTCTTCACGGTCACATGAAAAAGAACAGGCATTGCCTCGGGGGTATGAGAGAGAAAGAGAGAGAGAGAGAGAGAGACAGAGAGAGAGAGAAAGTTCTCCCTTTTCCACTCTCAAATTATGCATTCATTTTCACTGCCACCTCTCACCACCAATATATATATATATATATATATATATATATATATATATATATATATATGTGTGTGTAATAGTGTGTGTGCGTGTGTGTGTGTGTGTGTGTGTGTTTCCATGAAAAGAATTATATAAAATTATCTCTCCTGTCCACACCTCTCATCTTTTTCCTCCTACTTCCCTCCCTTCCACTCTCCCTTCCACAGCTATGCCACAGGACTGAAAAAAAAAAGTCAGTTTCTTCTCGATCTCTTCCTACCACCGTTATCTCCTCTGCTGCAGTTACCCGAAAGAAATGCTAACTTCCAAAGGAGCTTAAACAAAACAAAAAAAAAAATCTTGCTTCACATTTATTTCAACTCTCTTTTCCATTACAAATGTCCGTCATCTTGCTTCAAAAAATTATATCAAAGATAAATAAACCTGCTTGGGGGGAGGTAGAGGAATGTTAAAATAGGAAAGGTTCTCCCTCTTCCTCCTCCCCCTGGAGATGGGGGGAAGAATACATTCCCAGTATCCCTGCTTGTAAGAGGCGACTAAAGGGAGTTTTCTCTCCCACCTTTCTTTCTTTCCATACTCTTCTTATCTTTTTCTTCTGCCTCTCTTCTTGATATTTCCGTTTCTTCTGGCGCTTTATTTTCTCTCTATTCCTATTAGGTCTTTTTTTTTCTTGACATGCTATAGTTGAAGTACCGTACTTGCAACTGACTTTGACCTTTGCTACCTTGCACTTCTTTCACGCCAAGACCACTTCATCGCTAGCCTTAGTGATATATAGACACTTATGGTTTGGTGCTACTTATCCACATTATTCTTTCCTTCCTTCCCTTTCCAGCTCCCTCCCTCCTCCTAACACTCTCAGGGGAAAATGACATTAAGAGGGAAGGGACACCTTCTGCTTGTGAGAGGAGACGTGAACAGAACATAAGAAGTTTCTGTCCCTCTGCCCCAACTCTCTCACCCAGATTGCTCTCCACTGTTCCAGTGATTAAAAAAAGTTAAAGCTTCCACCGGGAAGCGAGAGGAGAAAACAAGTACAAGAAGTAGTTAAGAGAAGCTAAACCCAGAAGGCAGTGGGAGTGGAGCATCTTCCCTTTCGAAAATGTAGACCGCGTTATTGACCGTCAGGACCACTTCGAAAACTGCTTCCACATCAAAAAATAAAATTAATGCCGTTAAGGAGAGATTGGGCTTCTTGGAGGAATTAAAGTAAAAATGAAAAGTTTCTTTACCCACAATTTACCACCACTGTCATTCCACTCACCCTACTCAGTACCAAAGAAAAACTAAATTTCCACGGATCTCGTGTAAAAAGATAAATAAAGAGTTAAATAAACATAGCTTTCTCATAACTGGTCTCTTCCCGTCCTCCAAAATAATGGAAACACAGTTAAGTTCCACGACGCAGAAGAATTTAATGAACTTTTGATGGAAGACGTATGAAGTTTGAAACGGAATAAGTATCTCACAAGCATGTGTAAAATGCATCTGAGGAGAATATATATATATATATATATATATATATATATATATATATATATATATATATATATATATATATATATATATATGCTTAGGCTTGCAAGGATTAATCAGGAGTACCGGAGATTGAATAATGTGTGAATGACTGCGTTACCCATTTCATTTGCCGGATTGTTGATAGTTTTCTCACTTTGGCAGTCTTTCTTTCATTGTTTCCGGACCGTACCTTACCCCATCCTCAGGGACGGAAAGAAGATGATGATGATGGTGATGGATGTTTCACAGTTATATTAAAAAGAGTGATCGCAGCACACCAGGTGGATGGACACGTACAGTCTGCTCTCTCTCTCCTCCTTCTCTCGTTTCATATATAAGAGAATGATTGAATAAAAGGAAAACGATTACGCAAGACAATGTTAATTTTTCTGATTTTCTATATAAGGAAGATTAACATGTGGAGGTTGACATCTCTCTCTCTCTCTCTCTCTCACACACACACACACACACACACACACACACACACACACACACACACTTAACCTCCCCTTCTCCCCCACCCACATCATCACACACACTCACTCACATAATCTTAACCTCCACCCCTCATATACACACCAACCGTTCCACACTTACCCATACCTCGCCGCTCTTACAGCTTACCAAATATTACCCATTATTAATCCACATTCTCACCATTCCCTGCAAGAAAGAAAATCTGAGAATAAGGATACGCAAAAATCAGTGATGTTTTCATCTGTTGATCCTCGTTAATCCATCAGTAGCTTAACTTCATCATGCAGTTTCTTTCAAGTGTAAAGTTTGCCTACCACATTTTGGACTGGCCTTGTAAAACTTAAGGGAGCAGAAAGCACTCAAGAAGACGCCTAAGTCCATTAAAGAGACGAAAAGGAGGAGAAACGAGAGGAAAAAGTGAGAGAAAGGAAGTAAGCAAGGAAAGTGAGTGACAGCGTAACTTGAGAATGGAGACTGTCTTCAAAAGGAGGAAGAAACTGAAAATGGGGAGAGAGAGAGAGAGAGAGAGAGAGAGAGAGAGGTGAGGGGGGGGGGAGGAGGAGGAAAGAGAACCAGTGACAGGGTTTGAGAAACTTGAGAGAAGGAAAAAGCTTAAACAGACGCCTAAGTAGGGAAGGAAGGAAGAGGGGGAGCTGAGGATGGAGAGAAAAAGGTGAGAAAGAATAGAGAGAGACAGCTGAGTGGCAGAGATGGAAGGAGGAAGAAATGGTAGAGAAAAGGAGTGGCAGGGAAGTAAGTGGGAGTGAGGGATGAAGAGAAAAATGAAAGGAGAGGATGGAGGACCAGTTTTCAGAAAATACAGTATGTGAAGGCCAGCTTTTAAGAAAAGCTATGAAAACAGTTGACACAAAACTAAAAGGAGTAATCTGTATCAAAGTTCAAAAAGAGGCTGAAAGACAAAGTGTACACTTTTGATGTAATGACAGCTTTCTATAATCATCCACTTGAAACGGGAAGGCAATATATTTAGCTCAGTGAACTTGTCATTGAGAAGCCGTTAGAAACCGCCTCCATTAACCCTCCCCTGGTCGAGTCAGCTCTGGTTTTGTGCTGAAGCTAACGCCAAACTATTTTAATCTGCCACGAGTGACTCAGGTGTTAGGTGTGATAATACTTCTACCATTAGTCCTCCCATGGTCGGTGAAACCAGCGTTTTTTCTAGATAGTGCCAGATGATGATATTCAGACGAAAATGAGCCATACTGTAGGTACCTTAAAGTGTTAAAAAGTAAAACTAATTATAAGAAAAACTGGAGACTAAAAAAATGAAAAAAGAAAATAAAAAGAAAAAAAATTGCAAACGAGAATGTTTCAAGTGTTGGGAAGGAATGTATGCATGTAGGCCTGTTTAGGCCAACAACAACCATGGACGGAGATTTCCAAAGTTTGAGTTATTTCAACACTGAACGCAAATTTTTATGTCTCCAGGATAGCTGTTGGTAATTTATATACTCAAAACCAAACTTAAATTTCTCTGCATGTTTAACTTTAGGTGACTTAATCATAAACTAATTTAAACTAAACTAAATGACAACACGTGGATGCATCCAATATCCTATAATCCTCTGTTTGAGTGTGTGTGTGTGTGTGTGTGTGTGTGTGTGTGTGTGTGTGTGTGTGTGTGTGTGTGTGTGTGTAAAATGCAGCCATAACTGGAAAAAAGGATTTTCATGAAGCTTGGCAGGATGGTTGCAACTGGGTCCCAGATGAGCCAGTTTCAATTTCTTATTGATCAATATTTTCTGAAGGGGTGCTTTGGACAGTAATAACTACCCCCATTTTTGCTGCTATACGCGCACGTGGAAGAGGCAGCTGGTCATTTCCGTGGAGTTTCATGCATTTTTTAAATGTATGTGTGTGTGTGTGTGTGTGTGTGTGTGTGTGTGTGTGAGAGAGAGAGAGAGAGAGAGAGAGAGAGAGAGAGAGAGAGAGAGAGTTGGATATCTACAGTCTGATGACTTTTACTTTACTTCATTAATGTTACGAACAGAAGATATTAGTCTGCAGAAAATGATAGTGATGGTGGTTGTGATGGTAGCTGTGATGATGGTGGTGGTGGTATTAGAGGTAGTTGTAATGATGATGGCGGTGATGGTAGCAGTGGTGGTGGGGGTTGCTGTGAAGATAATAATGGTGGTGCTAACTGTGGTGGAGGTCTTGATGGTAGCTATGATGATGATGGCAGTGGTGGTAGCTGTGGTGCTGGTGGTGGTGATGGTGATAGCTACGATGATGGTGGTTGTGGTAACTGTGGTGGTGGTCACGTGGTAGTTGCAGCTGTGGTTGTGGTAGCTGTGGTGGTGATAGTAGCTATTCAGAAATGGGTCTTATTTGGGCAAGGGTTTTGCGGTCCGATAGGGAAGCTAAGTACTTGCTTCAAAGCAAAACGTGGGTCCGAGACGGCTCTAATTTGGAACAAGGCTGCGAGGCTCTTGCAATTCACTAGTGTAAACTATTGCAACACCACTCGCCAAGTTTTCTCTGTCCAGGTTGACGGCTCTCGCTTTACCTAACTCTGCCCTAGCCAAAGTTAACCTAACCTAATCTAATCTAGGCTAACTAATTTTCACCTAAATCCTAACCTAGCCCAACAGAAAACGACAGTACCCTGACTCATGTCCCTCAAGCTGAATTTTTTCAAACCGAGCTCCAAGATTTCATTGGCTAAGTTAGCGGTGCTTGGATTATTTGTTTACAATCTAACCTAATCATGCCCAGTTTACAGTATTCTTGACCAAACTTAAGTACATCTTCATAGCTTAACCTAACCTAACCTAATTTTGGCAACCTCAGTCTGACAGCCACCTAATTAAATTAAACCTTATCCCAACCTAGCACATCGTTACATGACAGCATCTGGACGTATCATTATCCTTTTTATCTAGCCTTGTTTATATTGTTTAACCCTAACCAAACTTAAATACTGTACATATTTAACATAATCTTATCGTAACCAAACCTAATCAAACTTATCCCAGACTAACGAAGTATTCGGTTCATATGCCTGAAGTGTAAATCATCTCAACACCGAGCAGTATTCTTTTTTTCTCTCCAGAATGGAAGTGTTTAGTTTATCTAACTATATCCAAGCTAGGTTAATCCGTGCAGCTTATTTTTTCTCAGTTGCATCCTAAACTAACCGTGCACTAAGTTTTTTATTTATATCGTCCGGTTGCAACAACAAACATACAAATATTACCTCCTCCAAATGCAAATGTACATAAAATCGTCTGAGAAATGTAAGACTAAAATAAAACAAGCATCATCGTGCTAACAATTCCTGTAACAAGCTCTCTTTTGTCAAAAGTTTTCCCCCAACAAATATCTTGGATGACCGCCACAAAGGGCTTTCATCTTCCATTTTCATTCTGTGCCGCTCTTCTCCTTCATGACCTGCTTTCTTCTTGCATCTTCTCTAGGCCCAACTTTCTCTCGCCTTTTCACACTTTTCTCACTCTTGGCGCTCTTCCTTGTCTTCATCGATTTTCTTCTTGCATTTGCATTCTCTCTCTCTCTCTCTCTCTCTCTCTCCCTCTCTCTCTCTCATTACTAAACTTTTCCTCTTTTCATCTCCTCCATTTCTTCCTCATGTATATTCTTAAAGCATTAATCTCCATCAATTCTTCCCTGGTTACTGCTGACCCAAATCTTTATTGCACTAACTTCATTTATTGACGAATTTGGAGGTGATGGCGACCCTTTGGATATTGATTACAATGTTAGGCTTTACGGAAGGGGTGGCAGAGGGAAGGAATTAGGGGAAGGGCGCTGAGGAAAGAATTAGGTTGTGGGGGGGAGAGGGAGGACTAGATATTTGTGAAAAAGGATGGGTGTTTTTGATATAGAATTTACCTGGAAAGGAGGCTAGGGAGGGATTAATGTTATGTGGGAAAAGGATAAGACTGTTAGGGAAAGAGATGCAAGAGAGCATAATTATGTGGAACTGAATAATTAGGGTGGCTGGAAGAGGAGTGGAGAAATGAATGAGGTTGTGAAGGATGAGAGAAATAAGGTAGATGGGAAAAACAATGAAATATAAGATGAATATAGTGAGGAAAAAATAAAAGTCATAATTTATAGGAAGAGAGCGAGGGAAAAGGATTCGGTACTACTAGTTGTAGCTACTGATTCGTCTGTTCTTATGCAGTCCACCATCTTCTTATGGAGAACAGAGAGGGGTTGAAAGACAAGACATCTGTATAACTGAGCAACATAGTCACGCGGTTATATCGGTGTCACCGCATGAAAGCATAGCGTGGGGGGGGAGGGGTAAAGTAGTTGAGAAAATCGTGGTAGGTGAAGAGGTATGGATAGGGTAAATGTATTTAGGGTTGGCTGAGAGAGGATTGCTGGGAGTTTATAAAAATGTAGGTAGTGGAGGAAAGAGGATCAGATTTGTGGAGCAAAAAGCAGGACGTGAATGGTACAGTGAAGAAGTGACTCGGGGACTGACTGAGAAAAGAATAAGAGTTGGGAAAGAAACGGGGTAGTGGAGAAGGACAGGGTTTTTAAAAAGTGATAGAAATATAATACAAAAATGATTTGGGTTTGGAGTAGGGGATGCTGGTTCTAAGAAAATGGGGTGAAACTGCGGAGGAGAGAGTATTTTTTTTTTTTTTTTTTTTTTTTTGCGGGAGGAAGAAGGAACGCAAAACTGTGGTGCGAAAAAATAGTGTGCTAATGAAAAGAATGCAGTAAATGGGGAAGAGGACCAAGGTAGTTAAGGGGGATATTGTGAGGAAATGTATTGGGATTGACTGTGGAGGGGTTGCTGGGGGTTGGGAATTATCTGGGGTACTGGAGGAAATTATACGACAAAATCTTTGGAGAAAGCAACAAGCAAGTGAGTGGAACCGAGCTGTGGTGAGTATATGTAGGTGAGCATGAGGATTGTGTCTAGCGTTTGAGAAAGGAAAAGATGTTGTGGGAGAGGAGGATAAAGTGGTGGATAAAGATAATGTGAGCGAAAGTCATCTAGTGGGGATATGAAGTGAGGTTAGGTTTGTTTTAGGAAGGAGGTAGTGATAGGGATGGGGTAGTTGGAATAAGAGTAAGGCGGTAAGGAAAGGTATAGAAGTTAACAGGAATCTAAGGGTAAAACACATTAGGAATGGGGGAAGTTTGGAGAGTGTTGATAAAAGCTTGGGATTGTGGGGTTAAAGGATAAGATTTTTTGGAGAGAGAAATCGGAGAATGAGGGGAATGGGGCGGTAAAAAAATGGCTTTGTGTAAAACGCAGAGAAAATATGGTGTTGGGGAAAGAGTTGGCGTTGTGTGGGAGGAGAGTAAGGTACGAGGGCAGGGAGAGAATTTCAGCGGACCCAGTAGGAAAAAGCGCTGGGACTGGCTGGGAAGGGATCACTGCATCACCACACATTACTCACCACACCACCTCACTGCACGAAACAACTGTCTCTTCACATCACTTACCACACCGTCATTTGCTGCTGCACCATACTGAAAAACTATATACCAAATACATCCCAGATATTATAAGGCAGTCCAGGTCCTGCCTAAAGTAATAGGTTAATAGTACTGTCAGATAGACTGACACCTGTGATAAGTTTTGACGCAAATGATGTGACCCTTTTCACCACTCTAGGCCACCGGTAACTCTGGATGAATTCAGACTGACAGAAGAGATTGACGTTATTAACAAATAAAAATTCGGGGAATACGCTCGTTGGGGAGGATACTTTTTAGTATGGGTGTCTCTGTACGCATACTTCCTCTAGCTACACTTTTTGACGCAACTTGCTCCCAGCGGGAGTTGTGATACAGTTTTTACCTACAGTCAGGGTTTTAGAAATGAAATGGTCCTATGCTAGTTGTGGTAGAGTTTTTACGAACAGTCACGCTTTTTTGAAGCAACCTGTTCCTAGTATCAGCTGTACCACAACTTTTACCCATTCACGGTACGTAGTGATACCTGTGTTTTTATTTTTCAACTACATTAACGCATTGAGACTTTTTTATGTCAGGACTCCATATTATAATTACAAATCATAATAGACAGCATGATGGATAGATAGATAGATAGATAGATAGATAGACAGACAGATAGAAGCAGCAAGTCAGGGGATGAGATAGGTAGTGTGTCTGCGAGAATCGAGCAATGGTAAACATGCTTACACACTCTAACTCAAGGAATGCTTGATAGGCACACGAACAATGCCTCGTGACCATACAGACACATACACACAGGCTTCTAGAACATTTCAGCAACAGTGTAACACACGTGACACGACCCCTGCTACACCAGAATTTAGGAAGCAGAGCTCAGAAGGAGACAAGCCATAGAACCGGCAGGTAGTAGGGAGAAGGAGGTTAGCGATGGAATCGACAGGCAGTAGGGAGAAGGAGAGAGAGAGAGAGAGAGAGAGAGGAGGTAGCTCGCGGGACTCTATACTTCATTCGTGTGTGAGAGACTTTGTTAATATTTCCAAGACAAATAAAAATAGTCCCATACTAATCTTTACCTCTCCTGTCATTGCATGACAAAAGGAAACGAAGATTATCTACTTACAAAACTACTCACGTATAACAACCGCTCGTCCACGAGTCTAATATATGTATAACTGATCTACAAAACACACTACAAGTTTCTACAAAGTTATTGTAAGATTTACACTTCAGTTTATAGCCTGTTAGAATGACACTGAAATCAACTCCCAAAGTCCGGAGTGGACAGAAACGGAAACCAGATGAGTGGGCTGGGGGGTGAAGTATTGTGATAGGTCGTCTGCATAACACTGCCTCTGCATCGAAGTTGAATGGAACAATGCATGGTCGCAGTCATTGGCTTTAGGCCAAATGTTACACGCTGGGGGTGATGTATGACTATACTCGGTTCCACGGAGTCTGACGCACTGATTTTGCCAGCCGAGGACAGGTGGATCTGGTAACACTGCTCGACGTACTCGGGCTGTGATTGGTGGATTTCCGTTGTGTTTGAACGTGCTCAAATTGACTTTGTATTTCAACCAAGGCCTCATTGATTTGTAAGATACCGGATTATACAGATACAAATTAAAACAACGATATCTTTAATCATAAATATGTGCCTTTTAAATTACTAGAGATAAACCTGAACGACAGTGATAACAAAAAGTAAGTAAAGTCGTGACTGGACGCATGCGGACAAGTCAGCGACTGTGGCGGGGATTCAGACGTTCATAGCGAGGTGGTTCCGAGGTCCTGTGAAGGCACGAATGTTTTTCCCACCACTACTATACAGTGTCACAGTCTACAGTCCTCACCATGCCCTTCATTACCTCATCTACTAATATACAACCTGGCCCTAGATAGGCTTAGCTTAGCTTCTAATAATTATGATTTGTGTAAGCACACACACACAGACACATAAAGACACACACACACACACACCTCACTGGGGCCAATACATGCAATCCTATTCTTAATACACATGGTGTACACACATATTTTCATTACCTTCATAGGTAACAGTAGCTTTAAAAATCTGCATTTGTTTGTATTCATAATCAGATTCAGTAGAATTATTTCTTATATGAATAAGTTTGGTGTTTGATTTTCCATAACATTTTTGTATCATAAGAGACAGACATACAGACGGACACCCTATCCCTGGTCACAGTGCATCCTCAAGCATGTATCTCTGCCCCCTCGACAACGAGCCGGGAAAGTAATGGATTACATCATTACAGAATGAACCGAATTTTTGTTAATTATGGAAGAAAGGAAAGTAAGATAAAAGCAAACTCCATGAGAAAATAATAGTTGAAATATGCTGCTATATCAAAACCGCGTGCAGTATAAACGAAATCAAACATAATGAAATGAATTTAAATCAGTTGCTGACGTCCGCTTGCGTCCAGTCACGACTTTACTTACTTTTTGTTATCACTGTCGTTCAGGTTTATCTCTAGTAATTTAAAAGGCACATTTATGATTAAAGATATCGTTGTTTTAATTTGTATCTGTATAATCCGGTATCTTACAAATCAATGGGGCATTGGTTGAAATACAAAGTCAATTTGTGTACGTTCAAACACAACGGAAATCCACCAATCACAGCCCGAGTACGTCGAGCAGTGTTACCAGATCCACCTGTCCTCGGCTGGCAAAATCAGTGCGTAAGACTCCGTGGAACCGAGTATAGTTCATTATACGGTACCTTGTTTGTATCACTCTGGCTGACGCTACACGATTTTCTCGCCAGAGGGGACCTCCAGATGCCAGAGGGTTATTACTAGAAAAAACAAACAAAAAACAAAGACGAAATTTCGTAACAGTCACTCACCCTCCCACTACGATGTCGACCCTTCTTCGCCATTCTCAGATTAATTTATTCGATCTCTGGTCCTTCGGACTAAGAGGTTAATGCAGACAGCTTCGAACCCCTTAGCTACAAGGGGTCTTTCTGACCAGAATAAAATCACATGAAGACCGATAAAATATAGTTATGTATCAACACACTGAAACAGTTATAAAAACAATACTCTCAGAATATACTGGGTTAAGAATAGGACCCGCAAGAGTTTCCATGCGAAAGGTGGTTGGGATACATGGCTAACAAAATGTCATTCAGGGGCGAATGAGGCTGGTCATCCATGCCTTAAATGTCGGGACTAAGTAGCCTTGCTCCGGTCCCCTTCGCTCTTCATGGGGCAGAACATGATTAGATGAAGAATGAATTGATGGCATTTCACCCTTTAAGACAGATGACGTCCAAATTATATTACTCCTACTACCACCAGAAGGTTTTATTCAACTTGGGATTGATCTACCCTGTTGAAGGGGCTAATGGAGGTAATTATTTAATCTGTCTTGTTCAGAATAACTATCCTACCTGAAATAATCTGTCCAAAGATGGTAAGAATGAGATATGAAGGAAGAAATATCTCAGTTCAAGAGGTTAAAAATGCAGTGTTCACCTTAGGAAAGACAACTTATGAGGCTGTTGACTAAAGGATTGTGACCGCTTAAGGGAAATACAGACAACAGGGATGAGAACCAAAAGAATGTGAACAAAAGTTCAGATCTTGTCAATCCATCTATCTGTATAATTATAAGTCAATCTGTCTTTTTCTATATACCTGTCTGTCTGTCTGTCTGTCTGTCTATCAGTCTATACAGATAGAGAGAGAGAGAGAGAGAGAGAGAGAGAGAGAGAGAGAGAGAGAGAGAGAGAGAGAGAGAGAGAGAGACTTGGAAAGAAAGGAAAGAGAAAGTAGAGAGAGAAAGTGAGTCACTGGGTGAGATGGAGACATGATCATTAATAGGAAACTATTCGGCTATTACTAATAGGTGGTCCGTGGCAGTCTGGTATGGGTGCCTCCGAATCATTTATATTACTCTCAGTTGGCGAGGCACAAGGTTTACACTCTTTAAGGCATTCACTGTCTTCTCCCATCATCATATGTTTTTCAGTTTGTCATTATCATCAGTACTACTGGATCACCTTCTTCAGGTGGTAAATGCTAGCGACCAACATCCACTCACCTGAAGTAGTGCTGCGTACTTCTTCCTTCACCTCCATCATTTTGTTTCTGAGTCTGTCCTCATGTCTTCCTACCTCTCCCTAAAGCTGATTTTCCCTGAATTCGACACATTCCTTAAAAAAAAAAAAAAAGAATGAGGGCCATAACTTGGAAAATTTCAAAGCTACTGGGGATCTGTATACATTATTGGAAGGCTTATGGGAAAGTAAAATTGTTACTTAAGTATTTAAGTTGCGTATCTTACGATTCGCCATCATACTGCAGGGAAAAAAATCGACAGAGACCCCAAATTAGGCCACCTCGGACTTTAAAAAACTGCAGCCCAACTATGTAAATCTCTCAAAAATTTGTGGAAAAGTACTGTATTTTTTTTTTTTCTAAGTGTGCATAATTATCAACAAGTTGGATGCATTACTAACAGGCAAACTATATGAGATGAAACTCTTCTTCTCTTAGCTAAAATAGCAACACTGGCAAGCTTGCTTGCACGAACGCGTTCCTCACATTCAGGTGTGGAGGCCTGTGTTTATGTATCACAATCGTCTTACCGCACTTGCAACTGTTCACCCATCAGAACAAAGTAAACGTAAGCCGACAATTACAGGTCATATTTCTATTACTTGGTGTAAGCTGATTGTCTTCCTTAATAACCTCGTGTCATCAGTAGGCAGAATAATAATACTTCTGCCAGCTTCTTCGTCGCGATCACAATTTTTTACCTAGGTTATCAACACAATATTGTATCTTACATCTCTTTCCAGCTTCTATTATAAAAATTTTAATAATTTACAAAAATCTGTCTCCATTAACAAAATTATCAATAGGCGCCCATGACTTTTTTTTCAGCTCAATAAAATCGTCTGACGTTAGCAGGAATTTATTTGCAGAGCCGTCCCTACCATATTGTTACTAATAAGCCCCACATGGTTGGAACAACTCTAGTATTCTACTCTTGTTAACAGTAGACGGTTGTATTCAGGAAACAATAAGCTATCTAAATTAAGTATTTACGTGACTACCAGATGTATCGCTTTAACACACACACACACACACACACACACACACACACACACACACACACACACACACACACACACACACACACACACACACACACACACACACACACACACACACACACACACACACACAGAGAGAGCTCGCCGGCTCAGTGGTAACGCTCTCGCCTAGCATCTGCTTAGACTGGGGTTCGCGCCTTGCTCGGGATGCGGAAAGTTTCAATGAAGAAGCGTGTGGGTATTGTCCCCCTAGAGCTGGGGGATGGGTGTGTGCGTGTGTGAAGGTCAAGGCTTTGCCCTTAGATATGACTACATGAGCTCTCAGCTCTCTTCTGGGAGGGTAAAAAAGCTGATGATCACAACCAATCATCACTTGATCTTGACCGACCCGGTAAATTAATCTCTCTCTCTCTCTTATTTAGCTTGTGGTAAATAAGACGCAAGGTGTAATCAGGAGAGAAGTGAATATTTAAGCCAGCTTCGGGGAAAAAAAAAATGGAATGGTTATTTATTTGTGACCATGGTCCTCACTCCCTGCCTGCCTGCCTCCTTGTCCTCCTGTCTCAACCACGGTGCTTTCTGTCTCCGCCGCTAACTTCCTGTCTACTTTTCTCCTTTTTCTAATATAACCTTTGTCTCTATCTTTCGTATCCCAGGGCACATCTTCCATTCCTGCCCACCTCCCTGTTCTAGTGCCTTCATAGTGCTTCTTGTCTGCCTTCTGTTTCCATCATTTATCAGTGTTGTCATCCCCTCCTCTCTGTTACATCAGTTCCTTCTTCATTTGTCTGTCTTTTTCCTGTCCCATTGATCTCCCTTCCATCCTACCTGACTTCCGGTTCTTCTGTCTCCATAACTCTCTCTCTCTCTCTCTCTCTCTCCAGTCCCCACCTCGCTTTGTTCGATCGTCAGTCAGTCAACAGGCCCCCCTCCTCAAAAAGCTTAATCTGTCACCTGTCTTTTTTTTTTTTTTTTTTTTTTTGTTCGTACAAAAATATTTCCCCGACATTTTCAAGACAGTGACATATGACGGCCTGCTTTTCACTTTTTTACTCTGCTTAAGCTCCATTTGTAATTCCTCTTCACGGCTTCATAGTTATGTTTTCTTTTCTTTTTTCTTTTTTTTTCCTTACTGTGTTCTACCCGAAGTTGGCTTTTCGTATTTCATTTTTGCTGACTACGGTCTTCTTCGACTTTAATTCTACCTGCCTGTCATTCAGCCCTTTACTGGCCCATCAGGAGCGTGATCACCGGGTTTCAGTTACTTAGACAAGATATTTGAGGTGAGAGTGACCAGCCGCTTTTCCCTGAGTGGCATTATGTGAACACTAAACCCAAGCCTGTCAGATGTAAACCAGTTTGGTTACATCCGGTTGGAGCATCTTTACCCACTAGACAACCAGGTGTCCTTTTTAAACCGCTAGGTGTCCTTTTCAATCAAACAGTATTTCTCCTGCCCTTTTCTTCCATTACTTTCTTGCTATTTTTCCTCCCTCCATTATTGTTGCTCTCAGTAACTTGCCATTATGATTCTGTCTCCTTTTTTCTCACACATTCCCTCTCTTCTTTCTTTTTCTTCCTCTTTTTCATCTATTTTGTTTTTCTTTTCTCTAGGCTACCTCTACTTTCCTCCGTCTCCTCATTCTGTCTCTTATTTGCAGTATTACTGTTCATAATTTTCCTCTTATTATTTTTCTGTCTTCTGGCCCCCTTTCCTTACTCTTTAGGTCCTGTTACTAATTGTATCCTATTTTATTTCTCCTTCTCTACTTCTTCCTCCTTATTCTACCTCTTTCTTTTTAATATCGTTTGTAAATCAGTACTTGGTATTCTATGTCGTTTTCTTTCTCTTCTCTTTACTCTCTTTCCCTTCTTCATCATAATTTATAACCCACCCTTTTCCAGCTTCCTCTGCTTCCACATTCTTCCACCTCCTTGCAGTATTTTCATCCTTTTTACCTCCCTCTTACTCTCCATGTCCATTCACCATTTTCGCTTTTCATTTTTCATTTTTCTCTTCCCCTCTTTCATCATAAATCACCTTCCTGTTCCTGCTCCCTTTTTTTCTTTCTCCACTTAATGTTCCCATCCAGTTCTGCCTATCTTCCCTTATCTGTCATTTTTCTTTACTTTTGCCTGATTCTCATTTTCTCTCGATCAGAGCTTCCCCGTTAGGCAACCATTTACCTTTGCTGGGTGTTTAGGCTATCACTATCCTCTCATCCAATGTGTGAGTAATCTATCATTTTCCCCTCTGCATTTTCCAGTTCTCTTCATGGAATGTTCTTTCATATAACACTTTTACACTTCTTTACACTTTTGTTTCCATTTCCTTAGCCTTTTTCTTCGTAACAATCCATCCTTTTCCACGTACATTTTTTTTCAAATATTTTTTTGCTCCCTTTCAATCATTATATTTCACTCCTGTTCATCCAGAATCTGCTCCTTTATCTACAGTTGTGCTCACCTCAGCCTCCTTCTTCTCCTTCTCTCACATTCTCCCATACATCATCATCATCCTTCAATTTCCTTTACCTTTCATCAATCATCCATCTTCTCATTCATTTCCTGTTCACTTTACCTGACCTCATCTACCTCGTTCATCAAAAAATATTTTTACATTATTTTCTTAACATTCTCACTCATCCGCAGCACACCTCTAACTGCCTCGCCATACCACTCACTGCCTCACCACACCACTCGCTTGTCCCGCCACAATACTCACTGTCTCACAACTTTACATATTTCTTCCCCACACCAGTCACTGTCACACGATAGGACTCAACAACATGTCGATCAGTGCCTCACCACAGCACTCACTGCCACATCACACCACACCTCTGACTGCCTTATCACACCTCACCACTCATTATCTCACCACAGCACACCACAGCACTGACTGCCTCACCACACCACAACAGTAACTTCCTCATGACACCACACCTCTCGCTACATCACCGAACAACTTACTTTCTTGCTACAATATTCACTTCCATACCACACCACTTGCTGCTTCACCTCACCGTCATCCTTCCACTCACTGCTTCACCGTACAACTCGAGACTACTGCCTTACTACACACTTCTGTTATACCACACCACACTACCCCACTCACTACCTCATCACACAGTTTACTGCCTCAGAACACCACTCACTACACCTTTCACCTTCGACAACCGTTACTTGAACGTCTGCCCTTATTTCCAGATTTTCTTCTTCTTCCATGTTTATCTTCATTTTCTTCCTTTCATTCTTCTGCTTTCTCTCCTTTAAAAACGAACCTTCCTCCTCCGGCACCCCATTTCCTTCCCCACCGTCTTCTCTCTCTGTCTTCCTGCGCCCCCTCCCTTTCCCTCCACCCCATCGTTTTATTTCTCTACCCCTCCCTTCCTCTCCCCTCTCCCGCTGCTTTTCCCATCTCTTCATCCCTTCTTCGTACTTCTCCCCGGCCTTTCATCCTCCCACCGTCCCTTTACAGCCACGGTCTTCTCTGCCTTATGTAAACACAGCAGCAACAAAGGGAAATAAACAGAACAGATCCCAACACAGCGAAGAGTACTTAAGCCTACGAAAAAAGAAAGCAAGTGGACTTTACTGTCTTGGGCAAGATAAAAATGGGGAACTTTTAATTACGAGGTCGGAATCCGAGTGAGTGTGAATGTGTGTGTGTGTGTGTGTGTGTGTGTGTGTGTGTGTGTGTGTGTGTGTGTGTGTGTGTGTGTGTGTGTGTGTGTGTGTGTGTGTGTGTGTGTGAGAGAGAGAGAGAGAGAGAGAGAGAGAGAGAGAGAGAGAGGAATAGGTTAGAGGAAAGTAGCTAAAAAAAAGTGGAAAAGGGCGGAAAACAAAATTAAGTATTCTTCTAGGTGGCTGGCTAGACGCAGGAGGTCTAATTTCCTCTCTCTCTCTCTCTCTCTCTCTCTCTCCATTTTTATATCCAGAAAAGCCTGTATAGGTGACCTTTATTCAGCCTGTCTTTTGTGCGTCAGATCGTCTGTCCTGGCTGTTGCTATTGGATTCCATCTTGATTAGCTGATGTGTCTCCTTGATTATCTTCTGCGACGTGTGTGTGTGTGTGTGTGTGTGTGTGTGTGTGTGTGTGTGTGTGTGTGTGTGTGTGTGTGTGTGTGTGTGTGTGTGTATGACAGTGTTCTTGTTTTGGTCTGCACAATATTCGTCTCCCTGTCACTCCCTTGATCTTTCCGTCTCTGTCTTCCAGTCTTTTCAGTTTGTGCTATTTAGGTTTTGTTTCTCGGTAAATATATTCAGTTCTCTGTTCTAATGTCTCTTAGATGCTGTGCCCATATCGTTCTTCACACGTAAACCTCATTTTTCTTTCGTCTTATTCTATTTTCCTTTCTTTTTAACTCGCATTTTTCCCTCCTCTTCTTGACAGCGCTCTCCCCTGCGAATTTTTAAAAATTATTCTTACCTCTGTTCTTTTTTTGCCGTATTCTTTTTCAGTTTCTCCACGTCTCTCTTCCCTCCCTCCTCTTTTATAGATCTTTCATATAATTTTTTTTTTTCTAATCTTTGACCTCAGACACGTTCTCTCTCTCTCTCTCTCTCTCTCTCTCTCTCTCTCTCTCTCTCTCTCTCTCTCTCACCTAACACCAAATATTTTTCAACACCTCTCTTTTAGCGCGTCCAGCTGTCGTCTCTATTTCTGTCATTCCCTCGAGCTTTCCTTTCTCTCTTCTCTTAGTTGTGTATGTCAGTTCTGTTTTCCAGAATAATATTTATGTCCTCTTCACTGCTTTCCTAGAATGTGCATTCTTTTCTCATCCATAACCCTCAGTTTGGTGCACCTTATTCCTCTCGCCGTTGTTTGTCACTCAGTTTATGCGTGTGTGTGTGTGTGTGTGTGTGTGTGTGTGTGTGTGTGTGTGCAACTCATTCCAGTTTCTACAGTTTTTTCTGTCCAGTGTTCATGTTTCTTTTTTTATTTTCCCATTTTTCCCTGAGCTCCCTCTCCCACCCTCATTTTCTACTTATCACCAGTGTCTCCTTTTATTTTCCTCGCAAATCTCGCAACCCACATATTTCCGTTCGTAGTTCGTCTGCCCACACATTTTTTGCTTATATGTTTGCAAAATATATTTGTCTTTGGACATGCAGCCCTTTTCCATATGTCTAAATTGAGGATAAACCGAGAAAATGTTTGAATAATACACGAATATAGACTAATAATATGCTTATCATTCAAGAGATGAAGATATGGTCACATAATTATAGGACAGAAGGAATACGCAAATGGGATAAGTGATCCTAATTATGTTACATGTTTGAATTCATGCTTACTCGTTACTTGATTCATGAAAAATTTATTCTTAATCACTCTTTTCATTGAAACTATTCTCTAATAACAATAATGTAAAATATTAATTGCATGTGTTTTGGCAAATATTGCTCTTTTAAGTAATTACTAGTCAGCCAAAAATATGAAGGAGTACGAACGGTATTAAGAATATATGGAATGGAGGGGAAATTGTTGAGTGCTGTGAAGAGTTTGTACGAAGGAGCTAGGGCTACGGTGCTAGTGGATGGTGAGCTGAGTGAGTTCTTTAATCTCAATGTGGGACTGAAACAGGGTTGTGTGATGTCTTTATGGCTGTTTAATATATACATGGATGGGATTGTAAAGGAGGTGCAAGGTAGGGCAGTGGATGTGGGGGTGGCTCTAATGAATGAGGGTGAGATTTGGAAAATTCCGGTGTTGCTGTTTGCTGATGATACAGTATTGTTGAGTGAAGATGAATGGGAGTTGCAAGGTTTGGTGAATGAATTTGGGACAGTGCGTAGGAGGAGGAAGCTGAAAATTAATGTAAACAAAAGCAAAGTTATGGTGTTTGAGTGGAATGAAGTCACAGAATGTACAGTGAGGTTGGATGGTGAGGATATGGAGAATGTGAGTGCATTCAAGTACTTGGGTAGTGTGATGAGTATGGATGGAACTTTGGGGGACGAAGTGCGTGAAAGGGTACAGCAGGGAAGGTTGTTGGTTCAGTGAAAGCAGTGATGAGAAATAGGGAGGTGAGTATGGAAGTTAAGAAGTCACTGCATGATAGTATTGTGATTCCTACCCTGACATATGGAAGAGAGGCGTGGACCTTGCAAGAGGGGAACAAGTCAAGAGTGAGAGCAGTGGAAATGAGGTACTTGAGAGGAGCATGTGGAGTGACATGGAGGGACAGGTTGACGAATGAAGAAGTAAAGGAACGTTGTGGGGTGAATGTGGATGTGGTTGAGAAGATTAGGAGAAATACACTGAGGTGGTTTGGACATGTGGAGAGAATGGAGAATGAAAGACTGACTAAGAGGGTGTATGTAGGTGAGGTGGAGGGAGGGAGAGGAAGGGGTAGACAAAGGATGAGGTGAAGGGATGGAGTTGAGAGGTATATGAGGGAGGTGGGAGTGAGTTGGGGGTAGGGTAATCAAATGGTGGGTGACAGAGAGACTTGGAGGCGTTTTGTCTGCGGCCACCCTTTGTGGGATTAAGGCGTCGGGCTATAGAGAGATAGATAGACGAACGTCCCCAGACCCTCTTCTAAACCCATGCCTGTATAGGTAATACAGTACTTTACAACAATGGCTGTAGGATAATTAAAAGACAGCAGAACTAGGCAAAACATTTATCAATTGGAATTGGATTCTAAAAGGAACAGTTTTCCTACTGTTTTTCATATTTAAATGTTCTTATCAGGTAACAGAACTCTAACAACAAGTGCTTTTGTGAAAAGGCTACAGGTAACATTATCCAGGCAAGAAGTATTTCAAAATAACAGTATTGTTTTACTGAATGTGGAAGAAATTACAGAAAAAAAAATGTGTGTGTGTGTGTGTGTGTGTGTGTGTGTGTGTGTGTGTGTGTGTGTGTGTGTGTGTGTGTGTGTTTTGTATGTCCGCTACTTCACTTCAGCAGATCATGAAAGATATAAGAACAGCAAGCAATGAATGATAAAGTCATTGTCTTTTTCCGGTATTTTTAGACGCAGGAGCGTCTGTACGAGCGCTCAGTAAGTCAGTCTTTTTTTTTTTTTTTTTTTTTTTTTTGTTACTCTAACGAAGCCCCAAAAGAAGCTTCACTTTAGCAATGTCACATATGGTCTCGCATTTACTAAGTACTTCTGTACTTGTTCGTTATAGGTGACGTAGCACCAAATTTGGTGTAAACTAAGATATGGAAATTCGAAAATAGTTTTCTTGGAAAAGGTAATCCTTGGCGTCTGCTTGTCTGCTTCGATTTGACAGTACTAATCAAACTAAAAAATACACTTGATATCTGCAATAACTACAGCAGCACAGTAGGTAAAGAGTTAAGTTTATAACTGTTTTGGCTCAGGAGCGATTCCCAGTACAGGTAACCGGTCAGTGTTCTTCACTGCCCCTCTGTCATATTTATGGTTATTCCAGCATAACGCAGGTATGTGGTTGTCTAGACGCACACCACACACAATTAAGACACGCCGCAGACGTGCACCTGACAAACCACCAGTGCTTGTCAGTCTTAACACTCCCTTATAATACCTGGAACCCATCATTCAAGTCGTACATTGGCTCAGCGAGTGAGTGATACAGTTAGGATAACAAAGTTCTTATCTTTCAACAATCAGCTTCTCGAGGACTTACAAGCATGTTGAGCCTTGTTTTCTTTATATTAGTTTCTTTTCTGGTCTCCCATTTCACATGTTTTCATATTATGCACTCCTCTCCTCTCAGAGGACGAACTTTTCATTTTATTTAGTCTACTTCCAGACGATTCCTTCTGCTTTAAAGAGACTCTAAAACAAGAGGGTTAGATATATCCGTCCTTAATCTGTCCATTGCTAAAAAACCTAAGAAGAATAAATACCATTAGATGGTAGTAAGAAAACGTATAGGCCTAAAGTACGTGACTACATTCAGGGTTCTCAACGGCTTCAGTCATTTGATGTATTTTTATGCTTTAATACTGGTAGAGCCAAACGACTTTACTCGACTTAGGAGATTTCACGACTTCAAAGGGTTAATGAAGTCTGTATCTAGCAAATTCAGTTCGAAATGTCTCTCTTAAGCTCATGAAAATTGTCTGCAGATAGAACAAAATAAACGAAGAAAAATAATTAAGTTTAGCGACGAAGTTTAAGTGCAAGAACTGTTATTGCCTTCCGACACAAGATAACGCCACCCGCCATTACCAGTCAAACTCCACTTCACTTTTTATTTATTTTTCTTTCTTTCTTTTTTTTTTTTTTTCCAGAGTGGAGTCCAACGGGCAAGTGAGCAGATGCAGTCTAATTTTACATCGCCAATCGGACTCTGGGGGCACGGCCTTCGGTTTTCTTTCACAGGATAGACAGAGCAGATGGGGACAACTACTGACGGCGTGGGAGTGGTAAAAATGCCTGTCAGAGAAAGAGAGAGAGAGAGAGAGAGAGAGAATAGAAATATTTCCTCGCTTTAAAATAGGAAAGGACAGTCGAGTTTAAAATATTGCCCCATGGGATCAGGGCAAAATGTTGATGTGAGAAAATGGAATGTCTGGTTCTAAGTTCTACTGATCAGACCAGGATTGTGACGTCATTTGCATTAGTATCAGAGGCAATATTGATGATTGTAATAACATGGGCAATTCGAATGAAACAGCCCACTCAATCAGGATATTGCATTAAGCATTCAGGATTAGAGGACCAGGTTCTGACGACAGTACCATTATAATCACAGTCAGTGAATAGGATCGTTATAATGCGGGTGATTGGAGTTTGATTGCCCAGACAATCAGAGGACTACATTAACCCATTAGCATTAGAGGGCTGGTTTCTGAGGTCAGCATCATTTATATCGAATGTAATGACAAAGGCGATTAGAAATTAAAACATTGATTAGCTAAATCTGTTGAGTTGGGAGGTCGAGTTTACGTCAGCTGCAAGAAAGAGTCAAGCACTGAAAATGACAAAATCGAACTTTCTTAGCCTAACCTAACGTAACCTGAGGCCTTCAAAGTGCAAAACTTTGTCTTCAAGAAATAAACCTAAAAATATCAAGATTCACTTATTTCTAGGTGTCTAGATTCAGTGCATTTAAAAGACTGGGGATTATTGTCAGTGGGAAAGACAGCTAAAGAAGTCAGCTGCAATATTGACCAGCAGTTTTTCATGAAGAAATGAGAGTACTGATTGACTCGAGGCTCTAAGGGTCAAACAAAAAAGGGGTGATTTGTGCAGCTAGAAAGATGCTGCATGTCTGCCGTGATGGGTGAGAAATGCAAGCTGAGAAATTAGAAGAACGGTGACCATTTTAGCAGGGACAATGAAGAAAGATACAACACTGCTGGGTAGAGAAAGATGCTGAAGGGAGTCAGTAAAAGGAGAGAGTTGATGAAAAGAACAAGAAAATTGCATTCCATCCTGTTTATAAGTGATGTAGTCTAGGTGGTGGGACCCATGTGTGTGAGCTGCACTTGTACATTGACAGATAATTTCCCTTTACAAAGTCAACAACAGAGCAGAATTAAAGAATGTATGGAGTCAGTTCATCACACCAAATTAGACAATTCCCAAGTACTAGTAATGGGTGTTTCAAGGTCATTCCGTTAATCCCTTAGTTTGATGCATGTGCGAGTGAAACGCCTTTGTCGGCGGGGTACGAAGGAGGCCATTTAAATCCGAGGGCATTGAAATGTCCCTGAGAAGAGTATATTGATGCCTGTCTACCCACCAAGTTTCATTCCTTTACGACAAACTGTCCGGCCTGTGGCCCTCTTTTGAAGATTTTCGACATGCTGCACTTGGCGCGTGTCACGTGCCACATGCACCACCTGGGTGTGATAAAACCTGTCAAAAACAGAGCTAAAAGGACTGGGGTATCATGTGGTGCAAACCACGCAGCGATCGACCCTGTGGTTGCAGAGATATAAGCTTCTCAACAGCGTTACGGTCGGGCCGGGTTGGGTCGGGCCAGGTTGGGCTGCTTATGAGAAAATGCCACTACTTGAAGAGAGACTCGAGAGGGCTTCGCCCTCGCTCGTAACTAGAAATATGTCCATAGGACATGAATGCCCAGCCGTAGGGAAAATAAATGTGAGGTCAAGATCATCAAATTTTGGCACAGTGAAAGTGCTGTTGCCAAGATACATCTGTGTATGCAGTTATATGAAGGCATTCTTTATAGTGTTGAAGAAACTGAGCTAAAGCCAAAATCAAGAAATGTGAGGCCAAGGTCATACGGAAGGTCAGGGTCACCAAGGTTTGGCATGGTTGAAATGCTGTCACCAGGATACTGTATATCTGTGTAGGAAGTTTATTGATGGTATCTTAACAGTTTCTTCGGAAATGAGCTAAACGCAAAACGGGACGGATGGACGGACGGAAGGAGGGACATACCCTAACCAACACTATATGCCTCGGCCATATACTTGGCGGGGCATAAAAAGATGTCAAAGCCCATCATAATGTCATATTGTCAGCTCTCTCTCTCTCTCTCTCTCTCTCTCTCTCTCTCTCTCTCTCTCTCTCAATTGTGGTTACTGAGTGGAGGACAGAAATGCTTAATGATCTGCTTTTCGTGGCCAACTATCACACGATGCGCTGTTAGGCAATCAACTGATAAGCAGAAATGCAAGCGTTAGTGAGTATGAGACTGCCATTGCTTGGGTCTGAGTGAGCGACTGAAAATGAACAGTAGAGGCAGTTATTAAGTGTGAAAGTATGTGACAGAGAATGAAGGAGTGGTTGAAAGAGAGTGAGGGCGAACTGAGAGAGTGAAAGTGGGGAGTAATGGTGAGAGAGTGTGTGAGCAGGTAAGATGTACTGTAATTGATAGGGAAGTATGAGCCTGGTATGAGTACATGTGAGAAAGTTAATCAGATAATATGACCATGAGAAGAAAACAAAAGCTTAAGTATTCTGAAAACCAATTTATCGTATGACCCAAACATCAACACGATTTTCCACTAGACACATATTGTACTGCACTCTGATGTTCACTATCTCATCCTAAACTTTCTTCAGTCCAAGTAAGCCAGTTTCAGCAATATCTGTTGTTGCTGTCAGACAGTTTTATTATTTTTAGGAGATATTTTTCCACGCGATTACATTAAGGCTTGGAGGGGAATAACTAACTGGTAGGTTTAGCCATACTCTCCATTAATCCCGTCACTGCTTGGGCGTTTTTCTAAACTGAATAATATCGTACGGCAGCAGCAAAAAATAATAAACACTACGTTGTACTGAAGAGGGTGAAGGTAGAAGACTATACTGTATCCAAGGTGGCATTATGTACACGATCGGAAACATAGAAACGACTATTGAAGATTCGAACCTATGGCTGCTGAGCTTAGCACTATTAGCTCAACAAGTGCTTTAACTGTGACTCCGATCACGTATTTTTCATTGCATTATTGGCATCTACTGACGATTTCATTCAGCTAAGCGGAGGCCATTCGAACTGGTTTAGTTAGATACAGCTTTCATTAACACTTTTATCGTCTGAGTACTCTAAGCTGAATATCATCATCTGGAGCACGATGGATACAATAAAATTTGCGTCCTAGGGGTGGGGAGTTAAATCACTAGGCCACCACGCGATTGAGACCAGCATCAACGTCATGAAACCGAGCATGAAGCATTTTATTCATTTTTCCGATCATAAAACAATTTTTACTCAGCTTCTGAAGGATCTCTAGTAGTGAAGAGATTCATTGAGGCTGTATCTCAGCCCTCATGTGATAAAATCCATAATATGATGAATACAAGTGTCTGACAGTAGTAAAATCATTAACTGAAAAAAAAAAAAATGCGACACTGGATGAAGGGGTTTAATTAGTGCCGACAAATTCCTAAATGCAATTGTGCCTGGATACTTGCGTCTCTAGTCCTCTTCCAGTTTCCTTCCTCCTCTTCCTCTTCTGTCTCCTCTGGCTAATTTAACTATTATTCATTCCAGGCCCGTGACCAGTTCAGCCTTGAACATCTCTATTCACCCCACTTTACTTCTGGCCAATTTCTTGTTCTCATATTTATTTTCCCCCCCTTACCGTTCTAAATTAACTGCTCCGGCTAACTGTTCCTTATCTCCCAGTTTTATATTCTTGTCCATTAAATAAACTTTCAGCATTTTCTCGTCGCAACGTTTTTGTTCTTGGCTTTTATGTTCTTCACTTATATTATATTATATTTTGATTTTTCACTCATTACTTCCTGGAACACAGTTTTTGATCATACATTACTTCCTGTGTTTAATAATGATTCCTTTGTCTGCTTCAAATGGCTTACGTATTCAGTCTCTCTCTCTCTCTCTCTCTCTCTCTCTCTCTCTCTCTCTCTAACACACACACACACACACACACACACACACACACACACAGGCAGTTATATCACGCACGCCATCACCATCACTGTCACACGTAATGGTACCTCTTTGCACTTTAGGCACGTCACACACTTCACTGTAATCATCCTATTGTCGCAGGGGTGTTTACCGCCTGCTGCCTGGAGTTTGGAGGCCAGATTAAGGTGAATTAGCTTGGTTTAGGATTGGTTATATATAGTAAGGTAACACGACTGAAACGGTCAATACGTGAAAAGATATAACTTTTCTACAGAGTTTACGCAAAATTATGTATCAAGCATTAACTCATCTCTTAATAGTTCTTTTATTCTTGCGTTCCAGAGAAAGGTTTACAGGTGCATGGATATAATGGAGTTACTGAAATTGTACCTCTGTGGAACATCAGCTCTCCCTGTAATCACCCTACTGTCTTGGTGATGTTTACTGGTTAATATCTATCTGGTCGTGCTGAAGGAGTTTCAATTAAGTTCAAGTAGAATGGGTTCGTTTAGGGTTCATTACTCGAAGATAGATGCTATCCTGTCTGAACATCGTACCTCACTTGCAGACCCTGGGCACTTTATTCCAAACACTTCCATCCGTTTCTGATCCCTAAGGCTCAAGACCCACGTCTATCGTTTGTGTAGCACAGTCAGCAGCATTATGCCTTCACGTATGAGTATATCCATCATCGCCCGAACATGCACTTTTCTATCAGTCCACACATATCCAACGCCCCTTATATTTTGACCCTATTTTGTAGTTTTCTTCAAGGTCATGAGACCTGCTTGCCATTTTCTGTATCTGTGTTTGCATCAGTACACTGAGGTTCATTGCAGGGCCTCGGAGGGAGAGTGGTGGCACGAGATAACCCCTTCCCAGGCTGGCGAAAGACGATTGGGAAAGGAGGCATCTATACTGAACAGTGATGTCTGTGAAAGTATGTATAATATGCATATGTCATCCATAGAACTGACAGGTTGGAAGCATATAGAAAAGAATATACAGTTGTTATGGCGACTTTGACGAAAAAAAAAAAAAAATGGAAGTCTGCTCATACAGCTTTACGCTTCTATCGATGGGGTGTCTTTTTAAAACATCTCATCACTTTGCTCTTTTCTATGTTCAACCTCAATTTCTTTCACAAACTATTTCAAGCTCAGATGCTAACTGTTGAAGCTTACTTACCCTGTCACTGCAAACAACAACTGGTCTACATAATCCACAATCAACGTCACTGCCTTCCAAATCCTATAAATATATTTATTCCGTTCTTCCATTATGAATACATCTAAGTCAATATGACAACTGTCACTTTACCTGGAGACAGCAGGGGTGCCAAACTCTGGTCATACACTACTCCGGATAAATTTCTTCAGCCAGATATATCCTCTCTTAGTTCTCTAACCGTATCACTCTCCATAACTTGCTTTCACACACAGTCATTTACCAGATCTATCTCTTTGTTTCTTGGCCTATCACTCCTACTTCCACCCTGAAACTAGCTGAGATACACTCTTTTCATCGCTTTGTTCACATGCTTTCCCTCGACATGACCATACCATCTAAGCACACACACTTCGACTCAGCGTTTACAGTCTTCCATAATTCACACTTTCACGTAACTCAGTATTTTATTTATCCTGTCTACTTTCCTCCTTCCACACACACTCCTCAACAACACCTTTTCCAATGTTCTTAATGACACTGTACCTCCCACTGTTTGAGAAAAAATAAAAAATTAATAAGCCATCTGGAACTCGCTTCCCCGGAGTTGTTTCCTCCCAAACTTTAACCAACAGCTGTTCTAGTCTGTTGTAGATTTTTTATGAATGGAGGACGCCAGTAATCTCGTGTATGGATTATTATTTTTTATCCATTTGTTTTTCTTTCCTCTGCTCTGTTATTTAAAAAAACAAGAAAAAACAAATTCAGAAATGCCGAAAATCTTAGTAAGCCTATTAAGAGCATTGTCCATCACAGCTAACACTATCTCTCGGCGGAAGACGGAGAAGGGGAAAGACAAGTTTAAAGAGACTGTCGCCCTTATTTGGCCTCACTGGGACGAGGTAGGACAACGTGGCTTGAGAGAGAGAGAGAGAGAGAGAGAGAGAGAGAGAGAGAGAGAGAGAGAGAGAGGGGGGGGGAGAGGAGGAGGAGGCGGCGGAAAAAGGTAAAATATACGTAAAAGAGAAGTTAGGTAGGAGAATGGGGACGGAGGTATGCAAGGGTTGATAAGCTTTAAGAGAATTACCTTACTTAGTCCAGGATATGAGCGTGGGGGATGTGGAAGGGTTGTGGGAGTGGGAGTGGGAGTGAGAGTTGGTTGAAGGGGAGAGATGAGTGGAGGGAGATGTGGTAGGAGAGTCCAAGCGGGAAAAGAAGAATGGGAGTGGGGGAAGACTGGGGCTGGGAGAAGGAAAGGGTGGAAGTTATGTTACGAAGAGAAGACAGTGGAAGTGAGGGTGGATGAGGAAGATGAGTGGGAGTGGAGGAGAGAAAGAAAGGCAGTAGATGAGAAAAGGGGAGCGTGAATAGGTGAGTGGGAATGGGAAGGAGAGGACTGTGGCCATGAAAAGCACAGAAAAGAAGGGACAATAAATATTGAGAGAGAGAGAGAGAGAGAGAGAGAGAGAGAGAGAGAGAGAGAGAGAGAGAGAGAGAGAGAGAGAGAGAGAGAGAGAGATTTAAGTAAAGACAACAGGGGAAGTCGAGTTGAGAGATTAATGGGAGTGTGTGTAGAGGAGAGGGGGAGTGGGAAAGGAGGGGAGAGGGTAGTTGGGCTAGATGAAGGTGGTGAGTGTGTGTGGGAGTAGAGGAGAGAGGGGGTGGGAGTGGGTAAGGAGGAAAGAGAGCATGAGGGTGGAAGACAGAAAGCACTATGATAGGTAAAGAGGAGAAAAATAGGATGGAGTGGAAGTATGTGTGTGTGTGTGTGTGTGTGTGAGAGAGAGAGAGAGAGAGAGAGAGAGAGAGGAGTGGGAGTAGACGAGAGATGTGATTGGGATTTAGTGAGGAGAAAAGAGAGAGTGTGTGTAGTAGCGAGAGGGAGTTGAGGAAAGAGTGGAGTGAAAACTGAAGTGAGGAGGGAGTTGAGGTGGGAATGTGGGTAGATGGTATAGGACAATGAAAGTGTTGGCAGATAGGACAACGTATAAGAAAGGAAACAGCAGTATAAGAAAAAGTACAACCGAGCTGTTAGAAACAGTGAAAACAAGACCAAAGAAAGGAGTACGGAAGTGGAGGGAGAGAGAGAGAGAGAGAGAGAGAGAGAGAGAGGAATACAAAACAATTCTGTGAACACTCGACACATGAGATACATAGAAACCCGGTTGCGAATCACTGAAACGACAGAAAAGATGAACAGCAAAGAGGAATGAGAGAGAGAGAGAGAGAGAGAGAGAGAGAGAGAGAGAGAGAGAGAGAGAGAGAGAGAGAGGAAACAATAAGGACAACTTAATGCATAAATAAAAAAGGAGGACGTTAAAGGGGACAGAAAGAAAAAATGAAGGTAGGAAGAAAGGAAAAGGGAATAGAAACCAGGAGGAAAGACTGAGTGAGGAAACACAACATTAGAAAAAAAAAAAAATACAACAGTTATGGGTAACCGGTACACAAAAAAATACTGGAAGCAGAAAGGATGAAAAGGGGAAACAAATGGCGTGGGAAAATACTGAAGTAAGGGTAAATGCATTGATAGTAATTTAAACAGTGTCAATGCTTACAGAAACCGGTGTATGAGAAGAACAGAGAAAACAGAAAACGTTACGTTAAATAAAGAACGAAGAAAAGATGAGAACGAAATAAAGAAGAGACGAAAGGACTGAATAATACAGAAAAGTTCAGGTAAAAAGAGAAAATGCTGACGGGATGTAGGTGCACGACAAAAAACTGGGTAATCAGAAAGGTTAGAGAGAAAACACAAAAAAGAAATTGAGAAATGGCGAAGAGGAAAAATTAAATTCAAAATAAGGGAAAATGAAGAATGTCATTGCACAACAAGTCCAGGACGCAGCAGAAAGGACACACACACACACACACACACACACACACACACACACACAAACACACACACGCGCGCGCGCAAAGAAAGAAAGAGGCAGAGACGGAGGTAAAGGGAAGACACTAAGAGGCACATAACTTCTAGCTACTGAGGGTAACCTACATAGAAAAAGGAGAGAAGAGGCGAGGAAGATTGAAAGAAGGTGAGGTAGATGCATGCTAATGTGGAGGAGAGGGTGGGGGAAGAGTAAAAAAGAAGAAAGTAAAGGTCACTGAAAGAGAGAGAGAGAGAGAGAGAGAGAGAGAAACAAAAATGATAAATGTAAGGTAAGGAATGATGGCTATAGCCTGTAAAGGAAAAAAAAAAGTCGGACTGGAAAATACTTTGTAATCTTCACAAATGTGCAGGATAAGCAAGTCTCCCTAACAATTCAGCGTTATCACTAACCGTTTTATTAGTTTCATGCATTCCTAATATTTAGCTCTACTTTAATGTTTGTGTGATATGTAGCTGTATATGTCAAGAAAAATGTTTATTCAAGGATTTTTCTCTCAGAACTGTTGGCGCAAAATTGTGACCTGTAGAGAGTAGACAAACAGACTGACAAACATACGGAACTGACCAACATGCATGCCGAATCTTTCGATTCCGGGAAGCAACAGAGAGAGAGAGAGAGAGAGTTGGCCATAATAAACATGGAGTCGAGAGTGCAGTAGAGGGGTAATAATTTTCATCGCTGTCACTAGTTGGCGCGATCCTATATTTAAATAAACTCGTGACATTGAACTTTGGTGGGAAACCGCGAATCCTATTGGAATCCCAGTATGTATCACTCAGTCAACCGCCACATATTCACCCGATCGGGAGTGTTTTCAGAACCATTTTTCACTGTTTCATAAGTGATCGTCTTTGTGTGCGACATTAGCACCTCTGCTGAGTGATTTATTGTGGGTGTGTATGGCTCACACTAAATTCGTTAGCCGTTAGCAAGTGCAGCCCGCTCTCACCTCTCACAATTTGAATTCAGTCAGTCATGGATCGTCGTGAGATAAGGCTTGTTGTGCTCCAGCCAAGCAGTGCCGTCGTTGTGCAGCGAGTTCCTGAATCTCCACCTAGTGTGAACCGGCAAGAGATTTAGCGTGTGTGGCAGCGTCCTTCCTCAGCAACTACGCCCAGTTCATCCTGCCTAGCCCCTTTTCTGACCAGTATTTTTCTTTCGTTTTTCTTAGGCTTAAGAGTTTAGCTTTTGAGTGAGCGAGTGAGTGTGTTCTCCTTATTTTGAATTCATTTTGAAACAAGTAACTTAAATTTATCTCATTGTAATAAAGAAATTTACAGTTCTTTTCTCTTGAGCTTAATGTAAAGTAAACTCGTGTTTTATTTCTCCACATTAAGCTTATTTTAGTTATAGCTCCTAGTTTGCATAAACGCTTTGCATTATTCATAACTGGTACTTAGGACAGTCCTTTTTATTAACTTAAATCCGTTGTGCAACCAGGAGTTAATGCACCAACAAGAACCTGTTTATCATTAACAGCATTAGATATTGATTGTCAGGGATGGAGTCACTTTCTCCAGAGGGTAACAGTACCAATAAACAGCATGTGTGAGTAATTAGTCTCTGCTGTGTACTGTTGAGAAAGTTTATAAATTCTCGTCCTTAGAGAATCGGTGAAGTAAGCTGGCATAAAGTAATCATTGCTTGATTTTCACAAGTCAATTCTTTGTCCTGTTCTCAAGTATTATTGAATATTATTCTTTAATATTGCATACTCTCAAAAACCCCATGACATCTGGCGACCTCATTCCAGGATATTAACTCCTAGCTCTAAAGCTATTCACGAGATAATACTCACTCACTCATACTTAGGTATTTATCATTAAAGTCTATAGGCACTATCTTACTGGTGACAATTGATTAATTTTACATAATAGTTTTCATAGTCACTTGTTTCTTTAATTTTCTTTCTTTACCAGTTTAACTATATAAAACTGGTCACCACTAATCTGTGCCTATATTCTTTATTCTTCATTATTGGCATCTTTCTTTGCAAAATAGCAGTCAGTACTTAGTCCTTAGTTCACTCTGACTGAGTTAGCATCATGACTACCCATATCTATGTACAGGAAGGTAAAGATATGGGGCTTACAGACCCCAATGAAGTAAAGGATTATGTCCTCTCTCGGCTTAGTCACGAGCAGCAACGCGAGAATGATGCTCGTGAAGAGCATAGAATCCAATGCGAACACGAGCGAGAACACCGCAAACACGAGCGAGAACAGCACGAACATGAGCTAGAACAGCGCGAGGAACGCGAGAGAGAACGTCAACACGAGCAAAAACAATGCGAACTCGAGTTAGAACATGAGCGAAAACAACACGAACTCGAGTTAGAACATGAGCGAGAACAGCGTGAGGAATGAGAGAGAGAACGAGAACACAAACGTGCCGAGCGAGAAGCACGCGAAAAACATGAATCTGAAATGTTGAAGCTCAAGCAAGATTCCTTGGCTTCAGACATCTGGTGCAGCTGGCCCAAGCTCCACAAGCGCTATCCCTGCACATATTATGGCTACCCCACACATCAAGCTTCCCCCACACAAGGAAGGCAAGCTAATCGAGCCATACATAGCTCGTTTTGAAGACATGACTCAGCTTTACCAGCTGGATGATGCAAGTAAGCATCTTCAGTTTCTTAACCTGTTTGAGGGCCCTGCCCTCGATATTCTCCACAGAATTCGTGTAGACAATCTCACGTATGAGATAAAGAAGGCCACACTCGTCAAAGCGTATGGTCTCACAGTTGACGACGCCAAGAGTCAGTTCATGAGGGCGCATTTACAGGAAAAAGAGACTGCCGTTCAGTTTCTTGACCGGCTTACTGCTTACTTAGATGAGTGGATGGAGAAAGATGAAACTCCTTCCACGCGTGAGGCAATAATTGACCTTATGCTGCGTGCGCAGCTAGAAAAGTTAAGATCTCCCAGGTAAGGGATGCCAGCCAAATGGTGAAGAAGGCTAATGCATTCTTCACGACATACAGGTATCAAACTCGCAAGCAGCATACCTGGAACAGGAAAGCTGATAAATCTGGGAAACCATCTCAGACTGAACCCCAGCAACAAGGCTGTTCTCAAAATAATGGCCAAGGTCCAAAACTGCAGAAGGACCAGGGGCAAAACACTCAGAAACCTGAGTGGAAGCAGTACGATAAGCAGAACCCTAACCAGCAGCAGTATCAGCCACACAACCGACCGTCGGGACTATCCTTTTCAGCACCAGCCCCAGTGTATCGGAGGCAGGAGGCGAACGCAGCCTTCATTCCTCAGCAGCAGCAGGATGGTCACGTCCCTATCAGTACGGGTACTCCCCCACAGTTCTCTAGTCCCACAGCGACAGTGAACACTCTGCCACAGGAGGTCAATGCTCCATCTCCCCCGACAGTGAGTACAACCCGTCAAGTATCAAATTCTCAGGGCACCATGTTTGCCGCATCATTTATTCAGCAGCCTAATCATTGGCTAGCTGCGTCCTCCACAGGTCCTCCCACAGGTGACAGTACCTTCCTTGTACAGCCAGGGTTTGTGGGAGACATTCCTGTGAAGGTCTTGAGAGACAGTGGTTCCTCAGGTAGCTCTGTCAGGCAGAGTCTAGTTCGGCCTGAGCAGTACATTGGTCGACAGATCCAAGCTAACCTTATTGATGGATCAGTGAGATTGTTCCCTGAGGCACGTATCCAGGTGGCATCTCCATTTTACACTGGTACAACACTCGCAGTTGTCATGCCAGAATCTTTATTTGACCTTATTATAGGCAATATTCCTGGTGCCAAGTATAGTTGCACTGAAGATGACACTACTCAGACTTCGGCTGCAGTAACACGAGCCATGGCTGAGGCTCCAAACTGTGTCACCCTGGTGACCATTGAATTGCCGCAAGATCTGATGTGTAGCCAAGTTGTTGTTCAAGAACAGCATTCTGACCCAACACTTGCTGCTGTGCAAAACAAACAACAGGGTAGAGTGATAGGGTATTCACGGGGAGGTCAAGCCAAGTTCCTTCGCAAACAAGGACAGCTGTACTGTGAATCACGAACACCCCAGGGTGAGGTTCAACTGCAGTTTGTCGTTCCTGCTAAGTACCGCCAAGCAGTGTTAGAATGGGGTCATTGTTCGGCTTCAGGAGGTCACATGGGCAAAAGGATAACCCAGGTCCGTATCCATGCTGACTTTTTCTGGCCAGGGATGGGATGAGAAATAAATAGTTTTGTGCATTCCTGCAGAGTGTGTCAAAGTACCACTAATCAGGGACATGTTCTTCCTGCGCCGTTTGAAACCACACCCATAATGTCTGAGTCAGTTGAGAGAGAGGGCAGTGGTGATGTGGGTGCACACCTGACGTCTCGCCCATTGGTCCCACAGGACACGTTACATCCAGGACCCGTATATACATGTATACCGTAAGTTAAGGGGGAAGTTTGAGAACCCCGCAGAGACAGTCCGAGGCTGTGTATGAATTACCTTGTGGAATGTCTCGAGCTGTGGACCTCTCTGAGGATTCCCGGAGAATGCACATTATTCACATGAGTGTTCACACCAACGGTGGGTGTTAAAACGTGACCTGCTCGAGACTGCATAAGGATTCTCAGCTTCATGTCATTAACCGTAAGTGTAGTGTTAGGTTAACCAGTAAATTGCTTGTTCTAAGAAATTTGTAAATTCAAGAACTGGCACGTTTCCTGGTTAATAATGTTAGGTTAACTAGTAAACTACCTGTTCTCAGAGATTTGTAAATTCAAGAACTGGCACGTTTCCTGGTTAATAAGCGTTAACCAGTAAACTACAAGGGTTCTGAGAGATTTGTAAATCCAAAGACTATGTTTCCTGGTTAATAATAATATAAGTATTGATTGCTAGGCAGAAGAGAGGGAAATGACACTTTTGATACTCCACCTTGATTCCTTTTGCAGGTGCAGCTGGCAGGTGCAGCATTGTCGTGCAGATCAGCTGATCATCCCTGACGCATGCTGCTGCCTCTTGTCTTCTGCCTCGTCGTCATTATTTACTATTGCATTATGTAATTTTACACGTAGGTACAGTTACACCACAACTGTCACACCTACATTGTGTATCACATACATCATGCTACATAACAATTAGTTGTTAATGTAAATGTAGCGAACTTTTCGCTTAGTTTGACCTGAGTACAGGATTTTTCACTGCCGTCACAGAGTTTTCCCCTCAAGCTTGCTTCTATTAACGTAAATACGAGGTTTTATCACTCACTGGCGACTGTGACTTTCTCCTGTAGCAGGATAGCACACATACCACAGTGTGAATCTTGTGTGACTGAGTTAGGATTTATATGTATGTATATTAAAATTTTTTTTCCTGAGGAAAAAAATTCATTTTGATGGGGTGTAATGTCACGAGTTGGCCCGATCCTATATTTAAATAAACTCGTGACATTGAACTTTGGTGGGAAACCACGAATTCTAGTGGAATCCCAGTATGTATCTCTCAGTCAACCGGCACGTATTCACCCAATCGGGTGTGTTTTCAGAACCATTTTTCACTGTTTCATAAGTGATCGTCTTTGTGCGCGACAATAGCACCTCCACTGAGTGATTTATTGTGGGTGTGTATCGCTCACACTAAATTCATTAGCCGTTAGCAAGTGCGGCCCACTCTCGCCTCTCTCTCACAATTTGAATTCAGTCAGTCGTGGATCGTCGTGAGATAAGGACGGTTGTGCTCCAGCCAAGCAATGCCATCATTGTGCAGCGAGTTCCTGAATCTCCACCTAGTGTGAGCCAGCGAGAGGTTTAGCGTGTGTGGCAGCGTCCTTCCTCAGCAACGACGCCCAGTTCATCCTGCCTAGCCCCATTTCTGACCAGTATTTTTCTTTTGTTTTTCCTAGGCTTAAGAGTTTAGCTTTTGAGTGGGCGAGTGAGTGTGTTCTCCTTATTTTGAATTCATTTTGAAACATGTAACTTAAATTTATCTCATTGTAATCAATAAATTTACAGTTCTTTTCTCTTGAGCTAAATGTCAAGTCGTGTTTTATTTCTCCACATTAAGTTTATTTTAGTTATAGCTCCTAGTTTGCATAAACGCTTTGCATTATTCATAACTGGTACTTAGGACAGTCCTTTTTATTAACTTAAATCCGTTGTGCAACCAGGAGTTAATGCACCGGCAAGAACCTGTTTATCATTAATAGCATTAGATATTGATTGTCAGGGGTGGAGTCACTTTCTCCAGAGGCTAACAGTACCAATAAACAGCACGTGTGAGTAATTAGTCTCTGCTGTGTACTGTTGAGAAAGTTTATAAATTCTCGTCCTTGGAGAATCGGCGAAGTAAGCCGACATAAAGTAATCATTGCTTGATTTTCACAAGTCAATTCTTTGTCCTGTTCTCAAGTATTATTGAATATTATTCTTTAATATTGCATACTCTCAAAAACCCCGTGACAATCGCATAAGCCCTCATTTTTTCCCCTTTTTCTCCTCTCTCGCGGTTTCCCTTTCATTGTCATCTTTCTCTCTTCCCTTATATCTACCTCCTCACTTCCTCACTCATTCCAAACTTCACTTCCTCCTCTTCTTTATCCTTTATTACCTGGCCTACTTCTTCCTCTTTCGTATTCTTTATCGCTTTCATCACGTCCTCTTCTCCCCTCTTCGCTTCCTCTTCCTCCTCCTCCCACTCGTCTATCTTAAATTCTCCTTCCTCCTTCTCTTCCCTCTTCATTCCATTCCCCCAGCTGCTCCTTCTCTTAAATTTTTATCTCCAGCTGTGCCTGCACCTCCAACTCCTTCTCTCCCTTCTTTCCTTCTCTCTCCTCTCTCTCCATCTCCAGCTCCTCCTCCATCTCTTCCACCAACACCTTTTCCTTCTCTTTCTATTTCATTTTTGATCTTCCTTCTCTAACATAGTATGATGCCGTAATTTCCATTTTGATCTTAAGATCAATTATTGTTATACTTCAAGGAAGACAACGAGAGAGGGCTAATTGAGGGTTGTATTTGCCGATTTTAGTCGAAATGTTTCTCGTAATCTAAAAGGTAAAACAAATAATGCGGTTAGAGTATTTTGCCTCCCACTTCTTAGTTCTCTGTCTCTGACCCCAGTTCCATTTTCTTTGCTCTCTCAGTTTCATTAATTGAAAATTTTCTTCCTCTCACAAGCTCTCCAAAACTTGTTTCTTTATAGTTTGTACTTTTTTCTTTTCTCTTTCCTTAAAATTTTTCACTACATTTTCGCCACTGATGACTTTTTTTTTTTTTTATGTTAACCTTAAATTAGCATGATTCTTATTCTTGCTCGCTCACTCACTCTGTTCAGTCGCGAAATACTTTTAGCCATAATTAATTCTCTCTCTCTCTCTTGGACACGCAGACGTAAGCGCTCTAAAAAAACAGAGGTATCACTTTTTCTATGTAAATTAACTTGGGCACAATTATTTTTATTCCCAGCAGTCCTCCTATGCGCTGCAGACAGCGATAGTAGGAAAGGAAGGGGGATGTTGTGAGAAGGAGGGTCATTGATGCACTAAATGGGCACATAAATGTCTGGAGGCCCCTGTTTTTTTCTCTAAAGGCCACACCCCCTCCCACGTTCGTTCGTTCGTTCAAAGATTTCCTGCACATATAGTGCAGGCCGGGCCATACATTAGCCGGGTCAGTGGGGTATGGGCTGGTTAAAAAATAGTAAGGGGGGAGGACAAGATCTGGGGATTGCCCAGCACACACGTCTTGTCTCCTGGCTGGCTTTGTGAAGTGTGTGCCCCTCCCACGATGATGCTTATGCAGTCACGTAGCCAAATTAGATACAGGCAGACAAATATATCCATAGTTAGATATATACATAGTTTGATAACTCCGGATCATTAGTTAAATACGTAAAGCATTAAAACCTACCAAGAATGTGAAACATTGCTATGGTCTGGCGGGGGCTTGTTCGGAGTTCATATATAACTTCTTATGAGTATTGCCTTAAATACTTGCCAGTAATATAAACTAGAGGCTCCCTCAAGGGAGGAATCACACCAGCCGCGAGCCTATACATATCTAGCGCGACTAGGAATATGACCTTCACCCTGTCCTACTTTCACCAATTTCGAACTCACAGATTTTCATTCCTACTACACACCTGTGAGATTTTGCGATATCTTGAGTGGTTGCTAAGTTACCGTGCTAACAGACACACACAGATAGACAAACTGAAAATAATATCAGCATCGCTATCACGGCTGGTAACAAACCTAAGCCTAAAGAAACTGAGCCTATATTGTGCACAAACAAAGTTTATCCAACTGCTAAGGGAAAAGAGTGACAATACAGAGCAGCATTGATCTTTCTCCATATCTTCGTACCAATTCCTTCTCTTTTCAGTTTGGACTCACACAAACAAAAATACTCACACAGTCACGCACTCATACACGTTTGCATGCCCATACATAAAAGTACACGCATAAAAACGCAGACTTACACACATCCTCCCTGCTTATCTACCTCCTTCCCTTCCTACCTCCCTGCCCACTTACCTCCCTGCGTACGTACCTCCCGGCTCGCCTACCAAATTGCCTACCTCTGCTATCTAATAAGGCAGCAGCAGTGTCGTTTATTTATTTTTTTAATAACTGGCATTTTGCTAATTACCAGCAGGCTGCATTAAAATTTAAATGAGGACATGAATTACTGCTAAATGAACTGTATTAATTGAAATCCATTTTATGGTTTATGCTTTTAGAAATATGTTTTGCTCTATGGCCTTGATTTTATATTTTATGTATTTATTTATTTTTGGTCACTCTGACCTTGGGGTTGACCCTAGTATAGCGACCACTAAAATGTGGACACACCGCCGAGATGAGAGGATTCATTTGACACTTTACTCGTCCAGATCGGTCACTAATTGTGGTCTGCAGAGAGCGAACAAACAAACCGATGGACGAACTAACTGACATACGGAAAAATCTGCCTTGGCTTAGTCGAGCAAGGCCTTCAAATTCGTCTTCGGGGGAAGATGAGCTCTGATAACCCTTCAGTGCGATGCTTGTCTGTTTTGCTAGTGTTACTGCCAGACAATCATTCATACTTCAAGGGGCACTTCCATATAGAACTATTTAGAAAGGTCCAATCACTGTCCAATACAACGTGGATTTTTTTTTTTTTTTTTTTTACTTCTTACTAAAGCGCTGGACGATTTTACTCGACTAAAGGGTATATCTAGCATGTTAAAAAGGGTTAGAATATGGCTTATTTTGTTTAAGTCTTGCTGCCTCCAGACGATATTCCTCAACTAAGGGAAAGAATAAGTTCCGAAGATAGTGTAGGCATCATCTAGCTTTTCCAGTATGAAAAAGTAGACTCCCATAGCTCGCCCATCCCTTTTACGTGCCAGTGTTCTATGCTTCAAATACTCTATGTCAAAATTTATAGCCTAACA